>NW_027315940.1:77500-96643 GCF_026437365.1 Eucyclogobius newberryi | reverse complement strand
AACATACACGACACATGAGCTGAACATACACGACACATGAGCTGAACATACACGACACATGAGCTGAACATACATGACACATGAGCTGAACATACACGACACATGAGCTGAACATACATGACACATGAGCTGAACATACACGACACATGAGCTGAACATACACGACACATGAGCTGAACATACACGACACATGAGCTGAACATACACGACACATGAGCTGAACATACACGACACATGAGCTGAACATACACGACACATGAGCTGAACATACATGACACATGAGCTGAACATACACGACACATGAGCTGAACATACACGACACATGAACTGAACATACACGACACATGAGCTGAACATACACGACACATGAGCTGAACATACATGACACATGAGCTGAACATACACGACACATGAGCTGAACATACATGACACATGAGCTGAACATACATGACACATGAGCTGAACATACACGACACATGAGCTGAACATACACGACACATGAGCTGAACATACACGACACATGAGCTGAACATACATGACACATGAGCTGAACATACACGACACATGAGCTGAACATACATGACACATGAGCTGAACATACACGACACATGAACTGAACATACACGACACATGAGCTGAACATACACGACACATGAGCTGAACATACACGACACATGAGCTGAACATACATGACACATGAGCTGAACATACATGACACATGAGCTGAACATACATGACACATGAACTGAACATACACGACACATGAGCTGAACATACACGACACATGAGCTGAACATACACGACACATGAGCTGAACATACATGACACATGAGCTGAACATACACGACACATGAGCTGAACATACACGACACATGAGCTGAACATACATGACACATGAACTGAACATACATGACACATGAGCTGAACATACACGACACATGAGCTGAACATACATGACACATGAGCTGAACATACACGACACATGAGCTGAACATACATGACACATGAGCTGAACATACACGACACATGAGCTGAACATACACGACACATGAGCTGAACATACACGACACATGAGCTGAACATACACGACACATGAGCTGAACATACATGACACATGAGCTGAACATACACGACACATGAGCTGAACATACACGACACATGAGCTGAACATACACGACACATGAGCTGAACATACACGACACATGAGCTGAACACACATGACACATGAGCTGAACATACATGACACATGAGCTGAACATACACGACACATGAGCTGAACACACACGACACATGAGCTGAACATACACGACACATGAGCTGAACATACACGACACATGAGCTGAACATACATGACACACGAGCTGAACATACACGACACATGAGCTGAACATACATGACACATGAGCTGAACATACACGACACATGAGCTGAACACACATGACACATGAGCTGAACATACACGACACATGAGCTGAACATACATGACACATGAGCTGAACATACACGACACATGAGCTGAACATACATGACACATGAGCTGAACATACACGACACATGAGCTGAACACACATGACACATGAGCTGAACATACACGACACATGAGCTGAACATACACGACACATGAGCTGAACATACATGACACACGAGCTGAACATACACGACACATGAGCTGAACATACACGACACATGAGCTGAACATACATGACACATGAACTGAACATACATGACACATGAGCTGAACATACACGACACATGAGCTGAACATACATGACACATGAGCTGAACATACACGACACATGAGCTGAACATACATGACACATGAACTGAACATACACGACACATGAGCTGAACATACATGACACATGAACTGAACATACACGACACATGAGCTGAACATACATGACACATGAACTGAACATACACGACACATGAGCTGAACATACACGACACATGAGCTGAACATACACGACACATGAGCTGAACATACATGACACATGAGCTGAACATACACGACACATGAGCTGAACATACATGACACATGAGCTGAACATACACGACACATGAGCTGAACATACACGACACATGAGCTGAACATACACGACACATGAGCTGAACATACACGACACATGAGCTGAACATACACGACACATGAGCTGAACATACACGACACATGAGCTGAACATACACGACACATGAGCTGAACATACACGACACATGAGCTGAACATACATGACACATGAGCTGAACATACACGACACATGAGCTGAACATACACGACACATGAGCTGAACATACATGACACATGAGCTGAACATACACGACACATGAACTGAACATACACGACACATGAGCTGAACATACACGACACATGAGCTGAACATACACGACACATGAGCTGAACATACATGACACATGAGCTGAACATACATGACACATGAGCTGAACATACATGACACATGAACTGAACATACACGACACATGAGCTGAACATACACGACACATGAGCTGAACATACACGACACATGAGCTGAACATACACGACACATGAGCTGAACATACACGACACATGAGCTGAACATACATGACACATGAGCTGAACATACACGACACATGAGCTGAACATACACGACACATGAGCTGAACATACACGACACATGAGCTGAACATACACGACACATGAGCTGAACATACATGACACATGAGCTGAACATACACGACACATGAGCTGAACATACATGACACATGAGCTGAACATACACGACACATGAGCTGAACATACATGACACATGAGCTGAACATACACGACACATGAGCTGAACACACATGACACATGAGCTGAACATACATGACACATGAGCTGAACATACATGACACATGAGCTGAACATACACGACACATGAGCTGAACATACATGACACATGAGCTGAACATACACGACACATGAGCTGAACATACACGACACATGAGCTGAACATACACGACACATGAGCTGAACATACACGACACATGAGCTGAACATACATGACACATGAGCTGAACATACACGACACATGAGCTGAACATACATGACACATGAGCTGAACATACACGACACATGAGCTGAACATACATGACACATGAGCTGAACATACACGACACATGAGCTGAACACACATGACACATGAGCTGAACATACACGACACATGAGCTGAACACACATGACACATGAGCTGAACATACACGACACATGAGCTGAACATACACGACACACGAGCTGAACATACACGACACATGAGCTGAACATACACGACACATGAGCTGAACACACATGACACATGAGCTGAACATACATGACACATGAGCTGAACATACACGACACATGAGCTGAACATACACGACACATGAGCTGAACATACATGACACATGAGCTGAACATACATGACACATGAGCTGAACATACATGACACATGAGCTGAACATACACGACACATGAGCTGAACATACACGACACATGAGCTGAACATACATGACACATGAGCTGAACGTACATGACACATGAGCTGAACATACATGACACACGAGCTGAACACGACACACGAGCTGAACATGCATACGTGTGCGGGGGACACCGGGTGCGCGGGGGACACCGGGTGCGCGGGGGACACCGGGTGCGCGGGGGACACCGGGTGCTCGGGGGACACCGGGTGCTCGGGGGACACCGGGTGCTCGGGGGACAGGTGCTCGGGGGACACCGGGTGCGCGGGGGACACCGGGTGCTCGGGGGACACCGGGTGCTCGGGGGACACCGGGTGCTCGGGGGACACCGGGTGCTCGGGGGACAGGTGCTCGGGGGACACCGGGTGCTCGGGGGACACCGGGTGCTCGGGGGACAGGTGCTCGGGGGACACCGGGTGCTCGGGGGACACCGGGTGCTCGGGGGACAGGTGCTCGGGGGACACCGGGTGCTCGGGGGACACCGGGTGTGCAGAGTCGACAGCAGAAGATGAAACACAAACTCACGTGTGACTGTGATGTTCAGGTGTCACTTCGTCATGTTCAAGTTTAAGTATGTGAACCAGGGCGGCGCCAGGTCTGTGTGCTCCGCCTCCGACCACGCCTCCGAGCCAATCACCAGCCGCAGCTCCAGACTCCACCAGCTCTTTCAGGTAAACAACAACACGCTCCGTAAACAACAACACGCTCCGTAAACAACACGCTCTGTAAACATCAACACGCTCTGTAAACATCAACACGCTCTGTAAACATCAACACGCTCTGTAAACAACAACACGTTCTGTAAACAACACGCTCTGTAAACATCAACACGCTCTGTAAACATCAACACGCTCTGTAAACAACAACACGTTCTGTAAACAACACGCTCTGTAAACAACAACACGTTCTGTAAACAACACGCTCTGTAAACAACAACACGCTCCGTAAACAACACGCTCCGTAAGCAACAACACGCTCTGTAAACATCAACACGCTCTGTAAACATCAACACGCTCTGTAAACAACAACACGCTCTGTAAACATCAACACGCTCTGTAAACAACAACACGCTCCGTAAACAACAACATGCTCTGTAAACAACAACATGCTCTGTAAACAAAACAACATGCTCTGTAAACAACAACTACACGCTCTGTAAACAACAACACGCTCTGTAAACAACAACAACACACTCTGTAAACAACAACACGCTGTCAGGTAAACAACAACAACACGCTCGGTCAGGTAAATGACAACAACACGCTCTTTCAGGTAAACAACAACACGCTCCGTAAACAACAACACGCTCCGTAAACAACACGCTCCGTAAACATCAACACGCTCTGTAAACATCAACACGCTCTTTAAACAACAACACGCTCTGTAAACAACACGCTCTGTAAACAACAACACGCTCCGTAAACAACAACACGCTCCGTAAGCAACAACACGCTCCGTAAACATCAACACGCTCTGTAAACATCAACACGCTCTGTAAACAACAACACGTTCTGTAAACAACACGCTCTGTAAACAACAACATGCTCCGTAAACAACAACATGCTCTGTAAACAACAACATGCTCTGTAAACAACAACAACACGCTCTGTAAACAACAACAACACGCTCTGTAAACAACAACAACACGCTCTGTAAACAACAACAACACGCTCTGTAAACAACAACACGCTCTGTAAACAACAACAACACACTCTGTAAACAACAACACGCTGTCAGGTAAACAACAACAACAACACGATCTGTCAGGTAAATGACAACAACACGCTCTGTCAGGTAAACAACAACACACTCTGTAAACAACAACACGCTCTGTAAACAACCACACGCTCTGTAAACAACCACACGCTCTGTCAGGTAAACAACAACAACACGCTCTGTCAGGTAAATGACAACAACACGCTGTCAGGTAAACAACAACACGGTCTGTAAACAACAACACGCTCTATCAGGTAAACGGCAACAACACACTGTAAACAACCACACGCTCTGTCAGGTAAACAACAACACGCTCTGTCAGGTAAACAACAACACGCTCTGTAAACAACAACACGCTCTAAACAACAACACGCTTTGTCAGGTAAACGGCCCCACTCTCTGTCAGGTAAACAACCACACGCTCTGTCAGGTAAACAACCACACGCTCTGTCAGGTAAACAACAACACGCTCTGTCAGGTAAACAACAACACGCTCTGTCAGGCAAACAACACGCTCTGTCAGGTAAACAACAAAAACACGCTCTGTAAACAACAACACGCTCCGTCAGGTAAACAGCAATACACTCTGTAAACAACAACACGCTCTGTCAGGTAAACAACAATACACTCTGTAAACAACAACTCGCTCTGTCAGGTAAACTACAACAAGAGTGTTGGTCTGATGTTTGTGGCGTGTTGGTCTAATGTTTGTGGCGTGTTGTTGGTCTCATGTTTGTGGCATGTTGGTCTGATGTTTGTGGCGTTTTGGTCTCATGTTTGTGGCATGTTGGTCTCATGTTTGTGGCGTGTTGGTCTCATGTTTGTGGGATGTTGGTCTGATGTTTGTGGCGTGTTGGTCTCATGTTTGTGGCGTGTTGGTCTCATGTTTGTGGCGTGTTGGTCTCATGTTTGTGGCATGTTGGTCTCATGTTTGTGGCGTGTTGGTCTCATGTTTGTGGCGTGTTGGTCTGATGTTTGTGGCATGTTGGTCTGATGTTTGTGGCGTGTTGGTCTCATGTTTGTGGCGTGTTGGTCTCATGTTTGTGGCGTGTTGGTCTCATGTTTGTGGCGTGTTGGTCTAATGTTTGTGGCATGTTGGTCTGATGTTTGTGGCGTGTTGGTCTCATGTTTGTGGCGTGTTGGTCTCATGTTTGTGGCGTGTTGGTCTCATGTTTGTGGCGTGTTGGTCTAATGTTTGTGGCATGTTGGTCTGATGTTTGTGGCGTGTTGGTCTCATGTTTGTGGCATGTTGGTCTCATGTTTGTGGCGTGTTGGTCTCATGTTTGTGGCGTGTTGGTCTAATGTTTGTGGCGTGTTGGTCTGATGTTTGTGGCATGTTGGTCTGATGTTTGTGGCGTGTTGGTCTCATGTTTGTGGCATGTTGGTCTCATGTTTGTGGCGTGTTGGTCTCATGTTTGTGGCGTGTTGGTCTAATGTTTGTGGCGTGTTGGTCTGATGTTTGTGGCATGTTGGTCTGATGTTTGTGGCGTGTTGGTCTCATGTTTGTGGCGTGTTGGTCTGATGTTTGTGGCGTGTTGTTGGTCTAATGTTTGTGGCGTGTTGTTGGTCTCATGTTTGTGGCGTGTTTGTCTCATGTTTGTGGCGTGTTGTTGGTCTCATGTTTGTGGCATGTTGGTCTGATGTTTGTGGCGTGTTGGTCTGATGTTTGTGGCGTGTTGGTCTGATGTTTGTGGCGTGTTGGTCTAATGTTTGTGGCGTGTTGTTGGTCTCATGTTTGTGGCGTGTTGTTGGTCTCATGTTTGTGGCGTGTTGGTCTGATGTTTGTGGCGTGTTGTTGGTCTAATGTTTGTGGCGTGTTGGTCTCATGTTTGTGGCGTGTTTTTGGTCTCATGTTTGTGGGATGTTGGTCTGATGTTTGTGGCGTGTTGGTCTGATGTTTGTGGCGTGTTGGTCTAATGTTTGTGGCGTGTTGTTGGTCTCATGTTTGTGGCGTGTTGTTGGTCTCATGTTTGTGGCGTGTTGGTCTGATGTTTGTGGCGTGTTCTTGGTCTAATGTTTGTGGCGTGTTGGTCTCATGTTTGTGGCGTGTTTTTGGTCTCATGTTTGTGGGATGTTGGTCTGATGTTTGTGGCGTGTTGGTCTGATGTTTGTGGCGTGTTGGTCTAATGTTTGTGGCGTGTTGTTGGTCTCATGTTTGTGGCGTGTTGTTGGTCTCATGTTTGTGGCGTGTTGGTCTGATGTTTGTGGCGTGTTCTTGGTCTAATGTTTGTGGCGTGTTGGTCTCATGTTTGTGGCGTGTTTTTGGTCTCATGTTTGTGGGATGTTGGTCTGATGTTTGTGGCGTGTTGGTCTGATGTTTGTGGCGTGTTGGTCTAATGTTTGTGGCGTGTTGTTGGTCTCATGTTTGTGGCGTGTTGTTGGTCTCATGTTTGTGGCGTGTTTGTCTCATGTTTGTGGCGTGTTTGTCTGATGTTTGTGGCGTGTTTGTCTCATGTTTGTGGCGTGTTGGTCTAATGTTTGTGGCGTGTTTGTCTCATGTTTGTGGCGTGTTGGTCTAATGTTTGTGGCGTGTTTGTCTCATGTTTGTGGCGTGTTCTCCAGGGCCGGGTGACACTGAGCATCCCCCAGCCTGGAGCCTGTTCCCTGGGCCGGGAGGAGCTGCTAGAGGCCTTCTTGATGCTGTTCCAGGAGTGTTCTTCTCCTCAGCTCATGAAAAACCAGGATGTGGCTAACTTTGTCCAGAAGTGTGAGTGACAATAACAAACTTGTTCTATGTTTATTCTTCATTCAGCTTTTCTGTCTGTGTGTGTCTGTGTGGGACACTTGTGTGTCTGTGGAACACTTGTGTGTCTGTGTGGGACACTTGTGTGTCTGTGGAACACTTGTGTGTCTGTGTGGGACACTTGTGTGTCTGTGTGGGACACTTGTGTGTCTGTGGAACACTTGTGTGTCTGTGTGGGACACTTGTGTGTCTGTGTGGGATACTTGTGTGTCTGTGGAACACTTGTGTGTCTGTGTGGGATACTTGTGTGTCTGTGGAACACTTGTGTGTCTGTGTGGGACACTTGTGTGTCTGTGGAACACTTGTGTGTCTGTGGAACACTTGTGTGTCTGTAGGACACTTGTGTGTCTGTGTGGGACACTTGTGTGTCTGTGGAACACTTGTGTGTCTGTGGAACACTTGTGTGTCTGTAGGACACTTGTGTGTCTGTGTGGGACACTTGTGTGTCTGTGTGGGACACTTGTGTGTCTGTGGAACACTTGTGTGTCTGTGTGGGACACTTGTGTGTCTGTGGAACACTTGTGTGTCTGTGTGGGACACTTGTGTGTCTGTGTGGGATACTTGTGTGTCTGTGGAACACTTGTGTGTCTGTGGAACACGTGTGCGTCTGTGGAACACGTGTGTGTCTGTGGAACACTTGTGTGTCTGTGGAACAGTTGTGCGTCTGTGGAACACGTGTGTGTCTGTGGAACACTTGTGTGTCTGTGGAACAGCTGTGTGTCTAACACTTGTGTGTCTGTGTGGGGACACTTGTGTGTCTGTGTGGGACACTTGTGTGTCTGTGTGGGACACTTGTGTGTCTGTGTGGAACACTTGTGTGTCTGTGTGGGACACTTGTGTGTCTGTGTGGGACACTTGTGTGTCTGTGTGGGACACTTGTGTGTCTGTGTGGGACACTTGTGTGTCTGTGTGGGACACTTGTGTGTCTGTGTGGGACACTTGTGTGTCTGTGGGGACACTTGTGTGTCTGTGTGGGACACTTGTGTGTCTGTGTGGGACACTTGTGTGTCTGTGTGGGACACTTGTGTGTCTGTGTGGGACACTTGTGTGTCTGTGTGGGACACTTGTGTGTCTGTGTGGGACACTTGTGTGTCTGTGTGGGACACTTGTGTGTCTGTGTGGGACACTTGTGTGTCTGTGTGGGACACTTGTGTGTCTGTTGGAACACTTGTGTGTCTGTGTGGGGACACTTGTGTGTCTGTGGAACACTTGTGTGTCTGTGTGGAACATGTCTGTGTGGGACACTTGTGTGTCTGTGGAACACTTGTGTGTCTGTGTGGAACACTTGTGTGTCTGTGTGGGACACTTGTGTGTCTGTGTGGGACACTTGTGTGTCTGTGGAACACTTGTGTGTCTGTGGGACACTTGTGTGTCTGTGGAACACTTGTGTGTCTGTGTGGGACACTTGTGTGTCTGTGTGGGATACTTGTGTGTCTGTGGAACACTTGTGTGTCTGTGTGGGATACTTGTGTGTCTGTGGAACACTTGTGTGTCTGTGGAACACTTGTGTGTCTGTGGAACACTTGTGTGTCTGTAGGACACTTGTGTGTCTGTGTGGGACACTTGTGTGTCTGTGTGGGACACTTGTGTGTCTGTGTGGGACACTTGTGTGTCTGTGTGGGACACTTGTGTGTCTGTGGAACACTTGTGTGTCTGTGGAACACTTGTGTGTCTGTGGAACACTTGTGTGTCTGTGGAACACTTGTGTGTCTGTGGAACACTTGTGTGTCTGTGTGGGACACTTGTGTGTCTGTGGAACACTTGTGTGTCTGTAGGACACTTGTGTGTCTGTGTGGGACACTTGTGTGTCTGTGTGGGACACTTGTGTGTCTGTGTGGGACACTTGTGTGTCTGTGGAACACTTGTGTGTCTGTGTGGGACACTTGTGTGTCTGTGGAACACTTGTGTGTCTGTGTGGGACACTTGTGTGTCTGTGTGGGACACTTGTGTGTCTGTGGAACACTTGTGTGTCTGTGTGGGATACTTGTGTGTCTGTGGAACACTTGTGTGTCTGTGTGGGATACTTGTGTGTCTGTGGAACACTTGTGTGTCTCTGTGGAACACTTGTGTGTCTGTGGAACACTTGTGTGTCTGTGGAACACTTGTGTGTCTGTAGGACACTTGTGTGTCTGTGTGGGACACTTGTGTGTCTGTGTGGGACACTTGTGTGTCTGTGGGACACTTGTGTGTCTGTGTGGGACACTTGTGTGTCTGTGGAACACTTGTGTGTCTGTGTGGGACACTTGTGTGTCTGTGTGGGATACTTGTGTGTCTGTGGAACACTTGTGTGTCTGTGTGGGACACTTGTGTGTCTGTGGAACACTTGTGTGTCTGTGGAACACTTGTGTGTCTGTAGGACACTTGTGTGTCTGTGTGGGACACTTGTGTGTCTGTGTGGGACACTTGTGTGTCTGTGTGGGACACTTGTGTGTCTGTGTGGGACACTTGTGTGTCTGTGTGGGACACTTGTGTGTCTGTGGAACACTTGTGTGTCTGTGGAACACTTGTGTGTCTGTGTGGGACACTTGTGTGTCTGTGGAACACTTGTGTGTCTGTGTGGGACACTTGTGTGTCTGTGTGGGACACTTCTGTGTCTGTGGAACACTTGTGTGTCTGTGTGGGACACTTGTGTGTCTGTGTGGGATACTTGTGTGTCTGTGGAACACTTGTGTGTCTGTGTGGGATACTTGTGTGTCTGTGGAACACTTGTGTGTCTGTGTGGGACACTTGTGTGTCTGTGGAACACTTGTGTGTCTGTGGAACACTTGTGTGTCTGTAGGACACTTGTGTGTCTGTGTGGGACACTTGTGTGTCTGTGTGGGACACTTGTGTGTCTGTGTGGGACACTTGTGTGTCTGTGTGGGACACTTGTGTGTCTGTGGAACACTTGTGTGTCTGTGTGGGACACTTGTGTGTCTGTGGAACACTTGTGTGTCTGTGTGGGACACTTGTGTGTCTGTGGAACACTTGTGTGTCTGTGTGGGACACTTGTGTGTCTGTGTGGGATACTTGTGTGTCTGTGGAACACTTGTGTGTCTGTGTGGGATACTTGTGTGTCTGTGGAACACTTGTGTGTCTGTGTGGGACACTTGTGTGTCTGTGGAACACTTGTGTGTCTGTGGAACACTTGTGTGTCTGTAGGACACTTGTGTGTCTGTGTGGGACACTTGTGTGTCTGTGTGGGACACTTGTGTGTCTGTGTGGGACACTTGTGTGTCTGTGGAACACTTGTGTGTCTGTGTGGGACACTTGTGTGTCTGTGTGGGATACTTGTGTGTCTGTGGAACACTTGTGTGTCTGTGTGGGATACTTGTGTGTCTGTAGGACACTTGTGTGTCTGTAGGACACTTGTGTGTCTGTGTGGGACACTTGTGTGTCTGTGTGGGACACTTGTGTGTCTGTGTGGGACACTTGTGTGTCTGTGGAACACTTGTGTGTCTGTGGAACAGTTGTGCGTCTGTGGGACACTTGTGTGTCTGTGTGGGACACTTGTGTGTCTGTGTGGAACAGTTGTGCGTCTGTGGAACACGTGTGTGTCTGTGGAACACTTGTGTGTCTGTGGAACAGTTGTGTGTCTGTGGAACAGTTGTGCGTCTGTGGAACACGTGTGTGTCTGTGGAACACTTGTGTGTCTGTGGAACAGTTGTGCGTCTGTGGGACACTTGTGTGTCTGTGTGGGACACTTGTGTGTCTGTGTGGGACACTTGTGTGTCTGTGTGGGACACTTGTGTGTCTGTGGAACACTTGTGTGTCTGTGGAACAGTTGTGCGTCTGTGGGACACTTGTGTGTCTGTGTGGGACACTTGTGTGTCTGTGTGGAACAGTTGTGCGTCTGTGGAACACGTGTGTGTCTGTGGAACACTTGTGTGTCTGTGGAACAGTTGTGTGTCTGTGGAACAGTTGTGCGTCTGTGGAACACGTGTGTGTCTGTGGAACACTTGTGTGTCTGTGGAACAGTTGTGCGTCTGTGGGACACTTGTGTGTCTGTGTGGGACATTTGTGTGTCTGTGTGGGACACTTGTGTGTCTGTGTGGGACACTTGTGTGTCTGTGGAACAGTTGTGCGTCTGTGGAACAGTTGTGCGTCTGTGGAACAGTTGTGCGTCTGTGGAACACGTGTGTGTCTGTGGAACACGTGTGTGTCTGTGGAACACGTGTGTGTCTGTGGAACACGTGTGTGTCTGTGGAACACGTGTGCGTCTGTGGAACACGTGTGCGTCTGTGGAACAGTTGTGCGTCTGTGGAACAGTTGTGCGTCTGTGGAACAGTTGTGCGTCTGTGGAACAGTTGTGCGTCTGTGGAACAGTTGTGCGTCTGTGGAACAGTTGTGCGTCTGTGGAACAGTTGTGCGTCTGTGGAACACGTGTGCGTCCGTGGAACACTTGTGCGTCCGTGGAACACTTGTGCGTCCGTGGGACACTTGTGTGTCTGTAGAACACGTGTGTGTCTGTGGAACAGTTGTGCGTCTGTGGAACACTTGTGCGTCTGTGGAACACTTGTGCCTCTGTGGGACACTTGTGTGTCTGTGGGACACTTGTGTATCTGTGGGACACGTGTGTGTCTGTGGAACAGTTGTGCGTCTGTGGAACACTTGTGCGTCTGTGGAACAGTTGTGCGTCTGTGGAACAGTTGTGCGTCTGTGGAACACTTGTGCGTCTGTGGAACACTTGTGCGTCTGTGGAACACTTGTGCGTCTGTGGAACAGTTGTGCGTCTGTGGAACAGTTGTGCGTCTGTGGAACACTTGTGCGTCTGTGGAACACTTGTGCGTCTGTGGAACAGTTGTGCGTCTGTGGAACAGTTGTGCGTCTGTGGAACAGTTGTGCGTCTGTGGAACAGTTGTGCGTCTGTGGAACACTTGTGCGTCTGTGGAACACTTGTGCGTCTGTGGAACAGTTGTGCGTCTGTGGAACAGTTGTGCGTCTGTGGAACACTTGTGCGTCTGTGGAACACTTGTGCGTCTGTGGAACACTTGTGCGTCTGTGGAACACTTGTGCGTCTGTGGAACAGTTGTGCGTCTGTGGAACAGTTGTGCGTCTGTGGAACAGTTGTGCGTCTGTGGAACACGTGTGCGTCTGTGGAACACTTGTGCGTCTGTGGAACAGTTGTGCGTCTGTGGAACAGTTGTGCGTCTGTGGAACAGTTGTGCGTCTGTGGAACAGTTGTGCGTCTGTGGAACACTTGTGCGTCTGTGGAACACTTGTGCGTCTGTGGAACAGTTGTGCGTCTGTGGAACAGTTGTGCGTCTGTGGAACACTTGTGCGTCTGTGGAACACTTGTGCGTCTGTGGAACACTTGTGCGTCTGTGGAACAGTTGTGCGTCTGTGGAACACTTGTGCGTCTGTGGAACACTTGTGCGTCTGTGGAACACTTGTGCGTCTGTGGAACACTTGTGCGTCTGTGGAACACTTGTGCGTCTGTGGAACAGTTGTGCGTCTGTGGAACACGTGTGCGTCTGTGGAACACGTGTGCGTCTGTGGAACACGTGTGCGTCTGTGGAACACGTGTGTGTCTGTGGAACACTTGTGTGTCTGTGGAACAGTTGTGCGTCTGTGGAACACGTGTGTGTCTGTGGAACACTTGTGCGTCTGTGGAACACTTGTGTGTCTGTGGAACAGCTGTGTGTCTCACACTTGTGTGTCTCTGGTCTCAGTCTCTCAGCTGGTGTGGGAGCTCCAGACTCTTCAGCCTTCTGCTCAGGACTTTGAGCAGCGCGCTGTGGTCGCTCGTGGACAGTTCTCTGAGGTCCGAGTGGTTCGAGAGAAATCCACTGGAGACATTTGTGCGCTCAAAGTCATGAAGAAGGAGGTTCTACGCACACACCACAATGTAAGCACTACTTTGTCATATACAAGCTGATGTGTACTTTTTGTTTGGCTTACAAACCTAAAGACATGTTCTGCTTGAACTCATGAAAAGGGGGCGGGGTTTACCTTGTGTTGTGCTCAATGGTCTTATACTGAGAGTCATGTGGTGCCTGAGGTTCCTGTACAGGTCTTATACTGAGAGTCATGTGGTGCCTGAGGTTCCTGTACAGGTCTTATACTGAGAGTCATGTGGTGCCTGAGGTTCCTGTACAGGTCTTATACTGAGAGTCATGTGGTGCCTGAGGTTCCTGTACAGGTCTTATACTGAGAGTCATGTGGTGCCTGAGGTTCCTGTACAGGTCTTATACTGAGAGTCATGTGGTGCCGGAGGTTCCTGTACAGGTCTTATACTGAGAGTCATGTGGTGCCTGAGGTTCCTGTACAGGTCTTATACTGAGAGTCATGTGGTGCCTGAGGTTCCTGTACAGGTCTTATACTGAGTCATGTGGTGCCTGAGGTTCCTGTACAGGTCTTATACTGAGAGTCATGTGGTGCCTGAGGTTCCTGTACAGGTCTTATACTGAGAGTCATGTGGTGCCTGAGGTTCCTGTACAGGTCTTATACTGAGAGTCATGTGGTGCCTGAGGTTCCTGTACAGGTCTTATACTGAGAGTCATGTGGTGCCGGGGGTTCCTGTACAGGTCTTATGCTGAGAGTAATGTGGTGCCTGAGGTTCCTGTACAGGTCTTAAACTGAGAGTCATGTGGTGCCTGAGGTTCCTGTACAGGTCTTATACTGAGAGTCATGTGGTGCCTGAGGTTCCTGTACAGGTCTTATACTGAGAGTCATGTGGTGCCGGGGGTTCCTGTACAGGTCTTATGCTGAGAGTAATGTGGTGCCTGAGGTTCCTGTACAGTTCTTATACTGAGAGTCATGTGGTGCCTGAGGTTCCTGTACAGTTCTTACTGCAGATGACGCTTGAGTCATGAGGAGGAAGTGAAGAATCCCTGGGTCAAATCTGTTCTTACAACATGGAAGGAGCTGATCAGAACAAATTAAACACACATGTTACAATCTTAAACTGGTAAAGTTTTATGACCAAAGGTTTTGTACAAATAGAACTGAGCTGAGACTCAAGGTCTGGAGGACAAAAGGTCTAAAGGTTTTTCACCAGATGTAAAAGAGAATCACATGAAAAGCTTTGATATGTTGAAAGAGAAACAGACTTTTATAGGTCTAAAACATACCGGGGGGTGTATTCTAGTATAGATCTATAGGTTGGAGGGTGTATTCTAGTATAGATCTATAGGTTGGAGGTGTATTCTAGTATAGATCTATAGGTTGGAGGTGTATTCTAGTATAGATCTATAGGTTGGAGGTGTATTCTAGTATAGATCTATAGGTTGGAGGTGTATTCTAGTATATATCTATAGGTTGGAGGTGTATTCTAGTATAGATCTATAGGTTGGAGGTGTATTCTAGTATAGATCTATAGGTTGGAGGGTGTATTCTAGTATAGATCTATAGGTTGGAGGTGTATTCTAGTATAGATCTATAGGTTGGAGGGTGTATTCTAGTATAGATCTATAGGTTGGAGGTGTATTCTAGTATAGATCTATAGGTTGGAGGTGTATTCTAGTATAGATCTATAGGTTGGAGGTGTATTCTAGTATAGATCTATAGGTTGGAGGGTGTATTCTAGTATAGATCTATAGGTTGGAGGTGTATTCTAGTATAGATCTATAGGTTGGAGGTGTATTCTAGTATAGATCTATAGGTTGGAGGTGTATTCTAGTATAGATCTATAGGTTGGAGGGTGTATTCTAGTATAGATCTATAGGTTGGAGGTGTATTCTAGTATAGATCTATAGGTTGGAGGTGTATTCTAGTATAGATCTATAGGTTGGAGGTGTATTCTAGTATAGATCTATAGGTTGGAGGTGTATTCTAGTATAGATCTATAGGTTGGAGGGTGTATTCTAGTATAGATCTATAGGTTGGAGGTGTATTCTAGTATAGATCTATAGGTTGGAGGTGTATTCTAGTATAGATCTATAGGTTGGAGGGTGTATTCTAGTATAGATCTATAGGTTGGAGGGTGTATTCTAGTATAGATCTATAGGTTGGAGGTGTATTCTAGTATAGATCTATAGGTTGGAGGTGTATTCTAGTATAGATCTATAGGTTGGAGGTGTATTCTAGTATAGATCTATAGGTTGGAGGTGTATTCTAGTATAGATCTATAGGTTGGAGGTGTATTCTAGTATAGATCTATAGGTTGGAGGTGTATTCTAGTATAGATCTATAGGTTGGAGGGTGTATTCTAGTATAGATCTATAGGTTGGAGGTGTATTCTAGTATAGATCTATAGGTTGGAGGTGTATTCTAGTATAGATCTATAGGTTGGAGGTGTATTCTAGTATAGATCTATAGGTTGGAGGTGTATTCTAGTATAGATCTATAGGTTGGAGGTGTATTCTAGTATAGATCTATAGGTTGGAGGGTGTATTCTAGTATAGATCTATAGGTTGGAGGGTGTATTCTAGTATAGATCTATAGGTTGGAGGTGTATTCTAGTATAGATCTATAGGTTGGAGGTGTATTCTAGTATAGATCTATAGGTTGGAGGTGTATTCTAGTATAGATCTATAGGTTGGAGGGTGTATTCTAGTATAGATCTATAGGTTGGAGGTGTATTCTAGTATAGATCTATAGGTTGGAGGTGTATTCTAGTATAGATCTATAGGTTGGAAGTGTATTCTAGTATAGATCTATAGGTTGGAGGGTGTATTCTAGTATAGATCTATAGGTTGGAGGGTGTATTCTAGTATAGATCTATAGGTTGGAGGTGTATTCTAGTATAGATCTATAGGTTGGAGGTGTATTCTAGTATAGATCTATAGGTTGGAGGTGTATTCTAGTATAGATCTATAGGTTGGAGGTGTATTCTAGTATAGATCTATAGGTTGGAGGTGTATTCTAGTATAGATCTATAGGTTGGAGGTGTATTCTAGTATAGATCTATAGGTTGGAGGGTGTATTCTAGTATAGATCTATAGGTTGGAGGGTGTATTCTAGTATAGATCTATAGGTTGGAGGTGTATTCTAGTATATATCTATAGGTTGGAGGTGTATTCTAGTATAGATCTATAGGTTGGAGGTGTATTCTAGTATAGATCTATAGGTTGGAGGGTGTATTCTAGTATAGATCTATAGGTTGGAGGTGTATTCTAGTATAGATCTATAGGTTGGAGGGTGTATTCTAGTATAGATCTATAGGTTGGAGGTGTATTCTAGTATAGATCTATAGGTTGGAGGTGTATTCTAGTATAGATCTATAGGTTGGACTTGTATTCTAGTATAGATCTATAGGTTGGAGGGTGTATTCTAGTATAGATCTATAGGTTGGAGGTGTATTCTAGTATAGATCTATAGGTTGGAGGTGTATTCTAGTATAGATCTATAGGTTGGAGGTGTATTCTAGTATAGATCTATAGGTTGGAGGGTGTATTCTAGTATAGATCTATAGGTTGGAGGTGTATTCTAGTATAGATCTATAGGTTGGAGGTGTATTCTAGTATAGATCTATAGGTTGGAGGTGTATTCTAGTATAGATCTATAGGTTGGAGGTGTATTCTAGTATAGATCTATAGGTTGGAGGGTGTATTCTAGTATAGATCTATAGGTTGGAGGTGTATTCTAGTATAGATCTATAGGTTGGAGG
Source organism: Eucyclogobius newberryi (assembly GCF_026437365.1). NCBI lineage: Eukaryota > Metazoa > Chordata > Actinopteri > Gobiiformes > Gobiidae > Eucyclogobius > Eucyclogobius newberryi. The sequence continues at coordinate 79,181 of NW_027315940.1, read as the reverse complement.
TGTATTCTAGTATAGATCTATAGGTTGGAGGGTGTATTCTAGTATAGATCTATAGGTTGGAGGGTGTATTCTAGAATAGATCTATAGGTTGGAGGTGTATTCTAGTATAGATCTATAGGTTGGAGGTGTATTCTAGTATAGATCTATAGGTTGGAGGTGTATTCTAGTATAGATCTATAGGTTGGAGGTGTATTCTAGTATAGATCTATAGGTTGGAGGTGTATTCTAGTATAGATCTATAGGTTGGAGGGTGTATTCTAGTATAGATCTATAGGTTGGAGGGTGTATTCTAGTATAGATCTATAGGTTGGAGGTGTATTCTAGTATAGATCTATAGGTTGGAGGTGTATTCTAGTATAGATCTATAGGTTGGAGGGTGTGATTGATATGGAAAGCCAATAAGATCACACTCCACTTCGGAGCGGCGTATTTTCCGACGCTTTTACAAAATAAAGGAATGCTTTTAACGCCGTCTGACGTTACGCCGTGCGCCGTAAACGAGCGCTGTAATTAATGCCATACGCTGCTCCTAAGCGGCGGAGTGTGATCATATTGGCTTCACATATTATCGAGCGTCATGGGCGCTCAGCAGAAAGTACTACAGCGCTCGCACGGATGGTGCCGTGGTGCTTTTCACAGGCGGCGCGTGCACAGTTATCTTAATACCTGGCGGTATCTTTTCAGCCTGGCGGTCCGGCGGGGGCCCGCCGGAGCATGGGGGGGGCCCGCCGGAGCATGGGGGGGGGCCCGCCGGAGCATGGGGGGGGGCCCGCCGGAGCATGGGGGGGCCCGCCGGAGCATGGGGGGGCCCGCCGGAGCATGGGGGGGCCCGCCGGAGCATGGGGGGGCCCGCCGAAGCGGAGCATGGCGGCTGAAAGCCCTTAGCGAGAACACTGATGTACTCATGTAGTATTTATAGATTTACAGGACTTTGTGAGTTTGAGACATGTGGCTGAACATGTCAGTTCCAGGCTCCACCACAAGGGGTCCCTCAGTGTCAGGGGTCCCTCAGGGTCAGGGTCAGGGGTCCCTCAGGGGTCAGGGGTCCCTCAGGGTCAGGGGTCCCTCAGGGGTCAGGGGTCCCTCAGGGTCAGGGGTCCCTCAGTGTCAGGGGTCCCTCAGGGGTCAGGGGTCCCTCAGGGTCAGGGGTCCCTCAGGGTCAGGGGTCCCTCAGGGGTCAGGGTCAGGGGTCCCTCAGGGGACAGGATTCCCTCAGAGTAGTTTGCATCAGATCCAGCACTACAGTATAGAAAGTGAGAGCGCCTCCTGGTGGAGCAAATACATGTTACAGTTACACAGGTTTTGTTTGTGCTGTTCAGGGCGTGGTCCATGAGGAGGAGCGAAGGATCCTGTCTCTGAGCTCCAGCCCCTGGATCCCACAGCTGCTGTACGCCTTCCAGGACCAGCTCCACCTTTACCTGGTGAGAAACACTGCTCGCTGTGCAGATGCAGGCTGCTCACTGTGCAGCTGCAGGCTGCTCACTGTGCAGATGCAGGCTGCTCGCTGTGCAGATGCAGGCTGCTCGCTGTGCAGATGCAGGCTGCTCGCTGTGCAGATGCAGGCTGCTCGCTGTGCAGATGCAGGCTGCTCGCTGTGCAGATGCAGGCTGCTCGCTGTGCAGATGCAGGCTGCTCGCTGTGCAGATGCAGGCTGCTCGCTGTGCAGATGCAGGCTGCTCGC
>NW_027315940.1:40000-75000 GCF_026437365.1 Eucyclogobius newberryi | reverse complement strand
AGTCTCATCTGTTCTTCTCTTTGAAGTCTTCTTCTCTTTAAAGTCTCATCTGTTCTTCTCTTTAAAGTCTCATCTGTTCTTCTCTTTAAAGTCTCATCTGTTCTTCTCTTTGAAGTCTCATCTGTTCTTCTCTTTAAAGTCTCATCTGTTCTTCTCTTTGAAGTCTCATCTGTTCTTCTCTTTAAAGTCTCATCTGTTCTTCTCTTTGAAGTCTCATCTGTTCTTCTCTTTGAAGTCTCATCTGTTCTTCTCTTTGAAGTCTTCTTCTCTTTAAAGTCTCATCTGTTCTTCTCTTTAAAGTCTCATCTGTTCTTCTCTTTAAAGTCTCATCTGTTCTTCTCTTTAAAGTCTCATCTGTTCTTCTCTTTAAAGTCTCATCTGTTCTTCTCTTTGAAGTCTCATCTGTTCTTCTCTTTGAAGTCTCATCTGTTCTTCTCTTTGAAGTCTCTGTTCTTCTCTTTAAAGTCTCATCTGTTCTTCTCTTTAAAGTCTCATCTGTTCTTCTCTTTGAAGTCTCATCTGTTCTTCTCTTTAAAGTCTCATCTGTTCTTCTCTTTGAAGTCTCATTTGTTCTTCTCTTTGAAGTCTCTGTTCTTCTCTTTGAAGTCTCATCTGTTCTTCTCTTTGAAGTCTTCTTCTCTTTAAAGTCTCATCTGTTCTTCTCTTTGAAGTCTCATCTGTTCTTCTCGTTCCAGAGACGTGAAACCAGAGAACGTTCTCATCGATCGCACTGGACACATCAAACTCGCTGACTTTGGATCTGCCGCCAAACTCACAGCAGAAAGAACTGTGAGTGTTTAGAACCGTGTGTGGTTAGAACCGTGTGTGGTTAGAACCGTGTGTGGTTAGAACCGTGAGTGTTTAGAACCGTGTGTGGTTAGAACCGTGAGTGTTTAGAACCGTGAGTGTTTAGAACCGTGAGTGTTTAGAACCGTGTGTGGTTAGAACCGTGTGTGGTTAGAACCGTGAGTGTTTAGAACCGTGTGTGGTTAGAACCGTGTGTGGTTAGAACCGTGAGTGTTTAGAACCGTGTGTGGTTAGAACCGTGTGTGGTTAGAACCGTGAGTGTTTAGAACCGTGTGTGGTTAGAACCGTGAGTGTTTAGAACCGTGTGTGGTTAGAACCGTGAGTGTTTAGAACCGTGAGTGTTTAGAACCGTGAGTGTTTAGAACCGTGAGTGTTTAGAACCGTGTGTGTTTAGAACCGTGTGTGGTTAGAACCGTGAGTGTTTAGAACCGTGTGTGGTTAGAACCGTGAGTGTTTAGAACCGTGTGTGGTTAGAACCGTGAGTGTTTAGAACCGTGTGTGGTTAGAACCGTGAGTGTTTAGAACCGTGTGTGGTTAGAACCGTGAGTGTTTAGAACCGTGTGTGGTTAGAACCGTGAGTGTTTAGAACCGTGTGTGTTTAGAACCGTGTGTGGTTAGAACCGTGAGTGTTTAGAACCGTGAGTGTTTAGAACACATGGGTTCCTCTGATGTTGACGCTCTCAGAACACATGAATCAAACACACGTCTGTTCTAGGTTTCCTCCAGCTCGGTTCACGTCAGGACTCAAGAGTACCTCTCCCCCGAGGTTCTCTCTGTGATGTCGGGTTCTGGGGCCTCGTATGGCCCCGAGTGCGACTGGTGGTCTCTGGGAGTCGTTGCTTATGAGATGATCTACGGAACGTCTCCTTTTAATGATGGAACCAAGAGGAACATCATAAACCACCAGGTACAACGTGTTCTCCTGCATCAGAGCGTTTAGTGTTCCACCAGGTACAACGTGTTCTCCTGCATCAGAGCGTTTAGTGTTCCACCAGGTACAACGTGTTCTCCTGCATCAGAGCGTTTAGTGTTCCACCAGGTACAACGTGTTCTCCTGCATCAGAGCGTTTAGTGTTCCACCAGGTACAACGTGTTCTCCTGCATCAGAGCGTTTAGTGTTCCACCAGGTACAACGTGTTCTCCTGCATCAGAGCGTTTAGTGTTCCACCAGCTACAACGTGTTCTCCTGCATCAGAGCGTTTAGTGTTCTGGTGTGTTCTGATGTTCTGATGTTCTGGTGTTCTGATGTTCTGGTGTGTTCTGATGTTCTGGTGTGTTCTGATGTTCTGGTGTGTTCTGATGTTCTGGTGTGTTCTGATGTTCTGGTGTGTTCTGATGTTCTGATGTGTTCTGATGTTCTGGTGTGTTCTGATGTTCTGGTGTGTTCTGATGTTCTGATGTTCTGGTGTGTTCTGGTGTTCTGGTGTGTTCTGATGTTCTGGTGTGTTCTGATGTTCTGGTGTGTTCTGATGTTCTGGTGTGTTCTGATGTTCTGATGTTCTGGTGTGTTCTGGTGTGTTCTGATGTTCTGATGTTCTGGTGTGTTCTGATGTTCTGATGTTCTGGTGTGTTCTGGTGTGTTCTGATGTTCTGATGTTCTGGTGTGTTCTGGTGTTCTGGTGTGTTCTGATGTTCTGGTGTGTTCTGATGTTCTGGTGTGTTCTGATGTTCTGGTGTGTTCTGATGTTCTGGTGTGTTCTGCAGCTCTCCCTGAAGCTCCCGCAGCACCCGCGGGTGTCAGAGGCCTTCTCAGAGCTTGTTAAAGGTCTTCTGTGTGGAGCCAGAGACAGACTGGGCTTTGAAGGTCTGCGCTGTCATGGGTTCTTCAGCTCCACCGACTGGAACCACCTCCACAAAGGTAAAGGTCACAGGGTTCTGAGGGTTCTAAGGGATTTGAGGGTTCTGAGGGTTCTGTTTGGTCCTCATCACTTCTACATGTGACATGTGTCACACTTGATCATAGTGACATTCTCATGGTTAATGACATTCTCAAGCCTCTGACCCCTGGACTGTTGAAGCCTCTGACCCCTGGACTGTTGAAGCCTCTGACCCCTGGACTGTTGAAGCCTCTGACCCCTGGACTGTTGAAGCCTCTGACCCCTGGACTGTTGAAGCCTCTGACCCCTGGACTGTTGAAGCCTCTGACCCCTGGACTGACCCCTGGCGGTCACTCCGACCGCAAATGGCAAAATTCGAATCTTTTTTTTTTCCTTCAAAGTTAAAAAAGTAAGGATTTACCGACCGACTCACTTGAAAACTGTTGGTTCGGGTCACAGCAAACAGAGGGAAGAGAGAGGACCTCAGAGTGAAGAGAGAGGACCTCAGAGGGAAGAGAGAGGACCTCAGAGGGAAGAGAGAGGACCTCAGAGTGAAGAGAGAGGACCTCAGAGGGAAGAGAGAGGACCTCAGAGGGAAGAGAGAGGACCTCAGAGGGAAGAGAGGACCTCAGAGTGAAGAGAGAGGACCTCAGAGGGAAGAGAGAGGACCTCAGAGGGGAAGAGCTGTTGGAGTCGCATCTCCCCTCTTCTAGCTGCTCTCACACTGCACCTCTCTCTCTCTCTCTCTCTCTCTCTCTCTCTCTCTCTCTCTCTCTCTCTCTCTCTCTCGCTCCACACTGCACCTCTCTCTCTCTCTCTCGCTCTCTCGCTCCACACTGCACCTCTCTCTCTCTCTCTCTCTCTCTCTCTCTCTCTCTCTCTCTCTCTCTCTCTCTCTCTCTCGCTCCACACTGCACCTCTCTCTCTCTCTCTCGCTCTCTCGCTCCACACTGCACCTCTCTCTCTCTCTCTCGCTCTCTCGCTCCACACTGCACCTCTCTCTCTCTCTCTCGCTCTCTCGCTCCACACTGCACCTCTCTCTCTCTCTCTCTCTCGCTCCACACTGCACCTCTCTCTCTCTCTCTCTCTCGCTCCACACTGCACCTCTCTCTCTCTCTCTCTCTCTCTCGCTCGCTCGCTGCACACTGCACCTCTCTCTCTCTCTCTCGCTCGCTCGCTCGCTGCACACTGCACCTCTCTCTCTCTCTCTCGCTCGCTCGCTGCACACTGCACCTCTCTCTCGCTCGCTCGCTCGCTGCACACTGCACCTCTCTCTCTCTCGCTCGCTCGCTCGCTGCACACTGCACCTCTCTCTCTCTCGCTCGCTCGCTCGCTCGCTGCACACTGCACCTCTCTCTCTCTCGCTGCACACTGCACCTCTCTCGCTCGCTCGCTCGCTGCACACTGCACCTCTCTCTCTCTCGCTCGCTCGCTCGCTGCACACTGCACCTCTCTCTCGCTCGCTCGCTCGCTGCACACTGCACACACCCCTTTTCTCCTTCCTCTCTCTCTCTGTTCTTTATTCACAGTATTTGTGTCCTCCCGTCCTGAGCGGTCCCTCCCTCCTTACCCCCCTCTCTCTTCCCTCTACCCCCTCGTCTTTAACCCGTCTCTCACGTCCTCAGCGGTCGCCCCCTCCTCTACCCCCTCGTCTTTAACCCATCTGTCCCCTCTCGTCCTCAGCGGTCCCTCCGTTCGTGCCGGCGCTCAGCTCTGAAGATGACACATCTAATTTCGAGGAGCCGGAGCCGGAGGGAGCCGCCCCCAGCGCCGCATCCTCGCGTGCCCAGCCAGGAGCACCGTCGCCGGGCTTCACGGGCCGCGACCTGCCCTTTCTAGGCTGGTTCTTCTGCCGCGCGCTCACCACACTGTCCCGACCCGAGTAAGTGCTCCTCCACCTGTCTGCTCCACACGTCTGCTCCTCCACCTGTCTGCTCCACATGTCTGCTCCTCCACCTGTCTGCTCCTCATGTCTGCTCCTCCACCTGTCTGCTCCACACGTCTGCTCCTCCACCTGTCTGCTCCACATGTCTGCTCCTCCACCTGTCTGCTCCTCATGTCTGCTCCTCCACCTGTCTGCTCCACACGTCTGCTCCTCCACCTGTCTGCTCCTCATGTCTGCTCCTCCACCTGTCTGCTCCTCATGTCTGCTCCTCCACCTGTCTGCTCCTCATGTCTGCTCCTCCACCTGTCTGCTCCACACGTCTGCTCCTCCACCTGTCTGCTCCTCATGTCTGCTCCTCCACCTGTCTGCTCCACACGTCTGCTCCTCCACCTGTCTGCTCCTCATGTCTGCTCCTCCACCTGTCTGCTCCTCATGTCTGCTCCTCCACCTGTCTGCTCCACACGTCTGCTCCTCCACCTGTCTGCTCCTCATGTCTGCTCCTCCACCTGTCTGCTCCACACGTCTGCTCCTCCACCTGTCTGCTCCTCATGTCTGCTCCTCCACCTGTCTGCTCCACACGTCTGCTCCTCCACCTGTCTGCTCCTCATGTCTGCTCCTCCACCTGTCTGCTCCTCATGTCTGCTCCTCCACCTGTCTGCTCCACACGTCTGCTCCTCCACCTGTCTGCTCCTCATGTCTGCTCCTCCACCTGTCTGCTCCACACGTCTGCTCCTCCACCTGTCTGCTCCTCATGTCTGCTCCTCCACCTGTCTGCTCCACACGTCTGCTCCTCCACCTGTCTGCTCCTCATGTCTGCTCCTCCACCTGTCTGCTCCTCATGTCTGCTCCTCCACCTGTCTGCTCCACACGTCTGCTCCTCCACCTGTCTGCTCCTCATGTCTGCTCCTCCACCTGTCTGCTCCACACGTCTGCTCCTCCACCTGTCTGCTCCTCATGTCTGCTCCTCCACCTGTCTGCTCCACACGTCTGCTCCTCCACCTGTCTGCTCCTCATGTCTGCTCCTCCACCTGTCTGCTCCACACGTCTGCTCCTCCACCTGTCTGCTCCTCATGTCTGCTCCTCCACCTGTCTGCTCCTCATGTCTGCTCCTCCACCTGTCTGCTCCACACGTCTGCTCCTCCACCTGTCTGCTCCTCATGTCTGCTCCTCCACCTGTCTGCTCCACACGTCTGCTCCTCCACCTGTCTGCTCCTCATGTCTGCTCCTCCACCTGTCTGCTCCACACGTCTGCTCCTCCACCTGTCTGCTCCTCATGTCTGCTCCTCCACCTGTCTGCTCCACACGTCTGCTCCTCCACCTGTCTGCTCCACATGTCTGCTCCTCCACCTGTCTGCTCCACACGTCTGCTCCTCCACCTGTCTGCTCCTCATGTCTGCTCCTCCACCTGTCTGCTCCACACGTCTGCTCCTCCACCTGTCTGCTCCTCATGTCTGCTCCTCCACCTGTCTGCTCCACACGTCTGCTCCTCCACCTGTCTGCTCCACACGTCTGCTCCTCCACCTGTCTGCTCCTCCACCTGTCTGCTCCTCATGTCTGCTCCTCCACCTGTCTGCTCCACACGTCTGCTCCTCCACCTGTCTGCTCTTCATGTCTGCTCCTCCACCTGTCTGCTCCACACGTCTGCTCCTCCACCTGTCTGCTCCTCATGTCTGCTCCTCCACCTGTCTGCTCCACACGTCTGCTCCTCCACCTGTCTGCTCCTCATGTCTGCTCCTCCACCTGTCTGCTCCTCATGTCTGCTCCTCCACCTGTCTGCTCCTCATGTCTGCTCCTCCACCTGTCTGCTCCACACGTCTGCTCCTCCACCTGTCTGCTCCTCATGTCTGCTCCTCCACCTGTCTGCTCCACACGTCTGCTCCTCCACCTGTCTGCTCCTCATGTCTGCTCCTCCACCTGTCTGCTCCACACGTCTGCTCCTCCACCTGTCTGCTCCTCATGTCTGCTCCTCCACCTGTCTGCTCCTCATGTCTGCTCCTCCACCTGTCTGCTCCACACGTCTGCTCCTCCACCTGTCTGCTCCTCATGTCTGCTCCTCCACCTGTCTGCTCCTCATGTCTGCTCCTCCACCTGTCTGCTCCTCATGTCTGCTCCTCCACCTGTCTGCTCCTCATGTCTGCTCCTCCACCTGTCTGCTCCACACGTCTGCTCCTCCACCTGTCTGCTCTTATGTCTGCTCCTCATGTCTGCTCCTCCACCTGTCTGCTCCTCATGTCTGCTCCTCATGTCTGCTCCTCATGTCTGCTCCTCATGTCTTCTCCTCATGTCTGCTCCTCATGTCTGCTCCTCATGTCTTCTCTCATGTCTGCTCCTCATGTCTGCTCCTCATGTCTGCTCCTCATGTCTGCTCCTCATGTCTGCTCCACCTGTCTGCTCCTCATGTCTGCTCCTCATGTCTGCTCTCATGTCTGCTCTCATGTCTGCTCCTCATGTCTGCTCCTCATGTCTGCTCTTATGTCTGCTCTTATGTCTGCTCTTATGTCTGCTCCTCATGTCTGCTCCTCATGTCTGCTCCTCATGTCTGCTCCTCATGTCTGCTCTTCATGTCTGCTCCTCATGTCTGCTCCTCATGTCTGCTCCTCATGTCTGCTCTTATGTCTGCTCTTATGTCTGCTCTTATGTCTGCTCTTATGTCTGCTCCTCATGTCTGCTCTTATGTCTGCTCCTCATGTCTGCTCTCATGTCTGCTCCTCATGTCTGCTCTCATGTCTGCTCCTCATGTCTGCTCCTCATGTCTGCTCCTCATGTCTGCTCCTCATGTCTGCTCCTCATGTCTGCTCCTCATGTCTGCTCCTCATGTCTGCTCTTATGTCTGCTCTTATGTCTGCTTCTCATGTCTGCTCCTCATGTCTGCTCCTCATGTCTGCTCCTCATGTCTGCTCCTCATGTCTGCTCCTCATGTCTGCTCTCATGTCTGCTCTCATGTCTGCTCCTCATGTCTGCTCCTCATGTCTGCTCCTCATGTCTGCTCCTCATGTCTGCTCCTCATGTCTGCTCCTCATGTCTGCTCCTCATGTCTGCTCCTCATGTCTGCTCCTCATGTCTGCTCCTCATGTCTGCTCTTATGTCTGCTCTCATGTCTGCTCTTATGTCTGCTCCTCATGTCTGCTCTTATGTCTGCTCTTATGTCTGCTCCTCATGTCTGCTCTTATGTCTGCTCCTCATGTCTGCTCCACCTGTCTGCTCTTATGTCTGCTCTTATGTCTGCTCTTATGTCTGCTCCTCATGTCTGCTCCTCATGTCTGCTCCTCATGTCTGCTCTTCATGTCTGCTCTTCATGTCTGCTCCTCATGTCTGCTCTCATGTCTGCTCCTCATGTCTGCTCTCATGTCTGCTCCTCATGTCTGCTCCTCATGTCTGCTCTTATGTCTGCTCCTCATGTCTGCTCCTCATGTCTGCTCCTCATGTCTGCTCCTCATGTCTGCTCCTCATGTCTGCTCTCATGTCTGCTCTCATGTCTGCTCCTCATGTCTGCTCCTCATGTCTGCTCCTCATGTCTGCTCCTCATGTCTGCTCTCATGTCTGCTCCTCATGTCTGCTCCTCATGTCTGCTCTTATGTCTGCTCCTCATGTCTGCTCCTCATGTCTGCTCCTCATGTCTGCTCCTCATGTCTGCTCCTCATGTCTGCTCCTCATGTCTTCTCTCATGTCTGCTCCTCATGTCTTCTCTCATGTCTGCTCCTCATGTCTGCTCCTCATGTCTGCTCCTCATGTCTGCTCCTCATGTCTGCTCCTCATGTCTGCTCCTCATGTCTGCTCCTCATGTCTGCTCCTCATGTCTTCTCTCATGTCTGCTCCTCATGTCTGCTCCTCATGTCTGCTCCTCATGTCTGCTCCTCATGTCTGCTCCTCATGTCTTCTCTCATGTCTGCTCCTCATGTCTGCTCCTCATGTCTGCTCCTCATGTCTGCTCCTCATGTCTGCTCCTCATGTCTGCTCCTCATGTCTGCTCCTCATGTCTTCTCTCATGTCTGCTCCTCATGTCTGCTCCTCATGTCTGCTCCTCATGTCTGCTCCTCATGTCTGCTCCTCACATGTTAATGAGCGGATCACATTATTCCTATTGAACATTGAGACTTTTAAACACATTTTTGTTGTGGTTTTGTTGTTGTCGGTTAGACACAAAGACTTAAAGGGGATCGACCATTTTTCGCCGATTTGAGAACTCAAGCGGAAGTGTACTACATATGTGTACTATACTACATATGTGTGCTATACTACATATGTGTGCTATACTACATATGTGTACTATACTACATATGTGTGCTATACTACATATGTGTGCTATACTACATATGTGTACTATACTACATATGTGTGCTATACTACATATGTGTGCTATACTACATATGTGTGCTATACTACATATGTGTACTATACTACATATGTGTACTATACTACATATGTGTACTATACTACATATGTGTGCTATACTACATATGTGTACTATACTACATATGTGTGCTATACTACATATGTGTGCTATACTGTGTGCTATACTACATATGTGTGCTATACTACATATGTGTGCTATACTACATATGTGTGCTATACTACATATGTGTGCTACACTACATATGTGTGCTATACTACATATGTGTGCTATACTACATATGTGTGCTATACTACATATGTGTGCTATACTACATATGTGTGCTATACTACATATTTGTGCTATACTACATATGTGTACTATACTACATATGTGTACTATACTACATATGTGTGCTATACTACATATATGTACTATACTACATATGTGTACTATACTACATATGTGTGCAATACTACATATGTGTACTATACTACATATGTGTGCTATACTACATATATGTACTATACTACATATGTGTACTATACTACATATGTGTGCAATACTACATATGTGTACTATACTACATTATGTGTGCTATACTACATATGTGTACTATACTACATATGTGTGCTACACTACATATTTGTACTATACTACATATGTGTGCTACACTACATATGTGTGCTATACTACATATGTGTGCTATACTACATATGTGTGCTACACTACATATTTGTACTATACTAAATATGTGTGCTACACTACATATGTGTGCTATACTACATATGTGTACTATACTACATATGTGTGCTACACTACATATGTGTGCTATACTACATTATGTGTGCTATACTACATATGTGTGCTATACTACATATGTGTGCTACACTACATATTTGTACTATACTACATTATGTGTGCTATACTACATATGTGTGCTATACTACATATGTGTGCTACACTACATATTTGTACTATACTACATATGTGTGCTACACTACATATGTGTACTATACTACATATGTGTGCTATACTACATATATGTACTATACTACATATGTGTGCTATACTACATATGTGCACTATACTACATATATGTACTATACTACATATGTGTGCTATACTACATATGTGCACTATACTACATATGTGTACTATACTACATATGTGTGCTATACTACATATGTGTACTATACTACATATATGTGCTATACTACATATATGTACTATACTACATATGTGTACTATACTACATGTACTATACTACATATGTGCACTATACTACATATATGTACTATACTACATATGTGTGCTATACTACATATGTGCACTATACTACATATGTGCGCTATACTACATATGTGTGCTATACTACATATGTGTACTATACTACATATGTGTACTATACTACATATGTGTGCTATACTACATATGTGTACTATACTACATATGTGTACTATACTACATATATGTGCTATACTACATATATGTACTATACTACATATGTGTACTATACTACATGTACTATACTACATATGTGCACTATACTACATATATGTACTATACTACATATGTGTGCTATACTACATATGTGCACTATACTACATATGTGTGCTATACTACATATGTGTGCTATACTACATATGTGTACTACACTACATATGTGTACTATACTACATGTACTATACTACATATGTGCACTATACTACATATGTGTGCTATACTACATATGTGTGCTATACTACATATGTGTACTATACTACATATGTGTACTATACTACATATGTGTGCTATACTACATATATGTACTATACTACATTATGTGTGCTATACTACATATGTGTGCTATACTACATATGTGTACTATACTACATATATGTGCTATACTACATATGTGTACTATACTACATATGTGTACTATACTACATATGTGTACTATACTACATATGTGTGCTATACTACATATGTGTACTATACTACATATGTGTGCTATACTACATATGTGTACTATACTACATATGTGTGCTATACTACATATGTGTGCTATACTACATATGTGTGCTATACTACATATGTGTGCTACACTACATATTTGTACTATACTACATATGTGTACTATACTACATATGTGTACTATACTACATATGTGTGCTATACTACATATGTGTGCTATACTACATATGTGTGCCACACTACAATATGTGTGCTATACTACATTATGTGTGCTATACTACATATGTGTGCTATACTACATATGTGTGCTATACTACATATGTGTGCTATACTACATATGTGTGCTATACTACATATGTGTGCTATACTACATATATATGCTATACTACATATATATGCTATTCTACATATGTGTGCTACACTACATATTTGTACTATACTACATATGTGTGCTACACTACATATGTGTGCTATACTACATATGTGTGCTATACTACATATGTGTGCTATACTACATATGTGTGCTATACTACATATGTGTACTATACTACATATTTGTGCTATACTACATATGTGTACTATACTACATATGTGTACTATACTACATATGTGTACTATACTACATATGTGTGCTATACTACATATATGTACTATACTACATATGTGTACTATACTACATATGTGTGCAATACTACATATGTGTACTATACTACATATGTGTGCTATACTACATATATGTACTATACTACATTATGTGTGCTATACTACATATGTGTGCTATACTACATATGTGTGCTATACTACATATGTGTGCTATACTACATATGTGTGCTATACTACATATGTGTGCTACACTACATATGTGTGCTATACTACATATGTGTGCTATACTACATATGTGTGCTATACTACATATGTGTACTATACTACATATTTGTGCTATACTACATATGTGTACTATACTACATATGTGTACTATACTACATATGTGTACTATACTACATATGTGTGCTATACTACATATATGTACTATACTACATATGTGTACTATACTACATATGTGTGCAATACTACATATGTGTACTATACTACATATGTGTGCTATACTACATATATGTACTATACTACATTATGTGTGCTATACTACATATGTGTGCTATACTACAAATGTGTGCTATACTACATATGTGTGCTATACTACATATGTGTGCTATACTACATATGTGTGCTACACTACATATTTGTACTATACTACATATGTGTGCTACACTACATATGTGTGCTATACTACATATGTGTGCTATACTACATATGTGTGCTATACTACATATGTGTGCTATACTACATATGTGTACTATACTACATATTTGTGCTATACTACATATGTGTACTATACTACATATGTGTACTATACTACATATGTGTACTATACTACATATATATGCTATACTACATATATATGCTATTCTACATATGTGTGCTACACTACATATTTGTACTATACTACATATGTGTGCTATACTACATATGTGTACTATACTACATATATATGCTATACTACATATATATGCTATTCTACATATGTGTGCTACACTACATATTTGTACTATACTACATATGTGTGCTACACTACATATGTGTACTATACTACATATGTGTGCTATACTACATATGTGTGCTATACTACATATGTGTGCTATACTACATATGTGTACTATACTACATATTTGTGCTATACTACATATGTGTGCTATACTACATATGTGTGCTATACTACATATGTGTGCTATACTACATATGTGTACTATACTACATATGTGTACTATACTACATATGTGTGCAATACTACATATGTGTACTATACTACATATGTGTACTATACTACATATGTGTGCTATACTACATATATGTACTATACTACATTATGTGTGCTATACTACATATGTGTGCTATACTACATATGTGTGCTATACTACATATGTGTGCTATACTACATATGTGTGCTATACTACATATGTGTACTATACTACATATGTGTGCTACACTACATATGTGTGCTATACTACATTATGTGTGCTATACTACATATGTGTGCTATACTACATATGTGTACTATACTACATATGTGTACTATACTACATATGTCTGCTATACTACATTATGTGTGCTACACTACATATTTGTACTATACTACATATGTGTGCTATACTACATATGTGTGCTATACTACATATGTGTGCTATACTACATATGTGTACTATACTACATATGTGTGCTATACTACATATGTGTGCTATACTACATATGTGTGCTATACTACATATGTGTACTATACTACATATATGTGCTATACTACATATGTGTGCTATACTACATATGTGTACTATTCTACATATGTGTACTATACTACATATGTGTGCTATACTACATATGTGTCCTATACTACATATGTGTCCTACACTACATATGTGTGCTATACTACATATGTGTGCTACACTACATATGTGTGCTATACTACATTATGTGTGCTATACTACATATGTGTGCTACACTACATATGTGTGCTACACTACATATTTGTACTATACTACATATGTGTGCTATACTACATATGTGTGCTATACTACATATGTGTGCTATACTACATATGTGTGCTATACTACATATGTGTACTATACTACATATATATGCTATTCTACATATGTGTGCTACACTACATATTTGTACTATACTACATATGTGTGCTACACTACATATGTGTGCTATACTACATATGTGTGCTATACTACATATGTGTGCTATACTACATATGTGTGCTATACTACATATGTGTGCTATACTACATATGTGTGCTATACTACATATGTGTGCTATACTACATATGTGTACTATACTACATATATATGCTATTCTACATATGTGTGCTACACTACATATTTGTACTATACTACATATGTGTGCTACACTACATATGTGTGCTATACTACATATGTGTGCTATACTACATATGTGTGCTATACTACATAAGGCGCTGGTACAGCTGGCAGCCCGGTGTAAACGCTCTCTCGTCTTTCTCACACTTATTGTGCTTTATCTCCTATATTTTGTAAATATAATTAGTATATTTTATCTATTTTACTGTACGATAGGGACACGCGCTGGAATAGTTTTTTAATTCAACTGTTTTTGACTTTTTTCGGCTGGATTTGAGCGTTTTTCGTTGCGTTCGTTGTGTTGTTGTGACGTGAGCTAGCTCCGAGCGAGCCCACCAGCCCCCCCCCCCGCGCCCTCCGGCCGCGCTAAAGTACGGCGTGTCGTCGGTACACGTTTATATACACGTTTATATGAAAGAGGAACTTCACCAACGATCGGGACACGCACTGGAATCGCTTTACATTAACTTGTTTTGACTTTATTCGGCTGGATTGAGTGTTTTCGTCGTGTCGTTGCGATGTGTCTTGGCTCTGAGTCCCCCGGCCCCGCCCCCCGGCTCCGGCCCCGCCCCCCGGCTCCGTTCCCGCCCCCCGGCTCCGTTCCCCGCCTCCCGGCCGGCGCCGTACCGCGTTTACACAAAGGAGGAACTCATGAAACTGCGGAGAACAGTCGTCTTACCCGGAGATCGTCACGTTATCCCGGCGGACATCCTAAGGAAAACACAGAGAAGCAGACGGGCTGGACGTAAACTCCGAGAGAAGAGAGGGACAAACAGGAAGTCGGTTCCCGCCGTAGTCATGGGTAACGTGAGGTCCCTTCAAAATAAAATGACGGAAATAGCGAGCCTCATGCGGTCCCAGAGGATTTATAGGAACAGCAGTGTCTTGATTTTCACAGAGACCTGGTTAACAGCAGAAATACAGACTCTATTGTAGGTTTGGACAATTTTCATCTGCTGCGGGCGACAGAACGAGAGAATGCGGGAAGAAAAGAGGTGGAGGTCTGAAGAAGAGAGGTGGAGGTCTGAAGAAGAGAGGTGGAGGTCTGAAGAAGAGAGGTGGAGGTCTGAAGAAAAGAGGTGGAGGTCTGAAGAAGAGAGGTGGAGGTCTGAAGAAGAGAGGTGGAGGTCTGAAGAAGAGAGGTGGAGGTCTGAAGTAGAGGGGTGGAGGTCTGAAGAAGAGAGGTGGAGGTCTGAAGAAAAGAGGAGGAGGTCTGAAGAAGAGAGGTGGAGGTCTGAAGAAGAGAGGTGGAGGTCTGAAGAAGAGAGGTGGAGGTCTGAAGAAGAGAGGTGGAGGTCTGAAGAAGAGGGGTGGAGGTCTGAAGAAGAGAGGTGGAGGTCTGAAGAAGAGAGGTGGAGGTCTGAAGAAGAGAGGTGGAGGTCTGAAGAAGAGAGGTGGAGGTCTGAAGAAAAGAGGAGGAGGTCTGAAGAAGAGAGGTGGAGGTCTGAAGAAGAGAGGTGGAGGTCTGAAGAAGAGAGGTGGATGGCTGAAGAAGAGATGTGGAGGTCTGAAGAAGAGAGGTGAAGGTCTGAAGAAAAGAGGTGGAGGTCTGAAGAAAAGAGGTGGAGGTCTGAAGAAGAGAGGTGGAGGTCTGAAGTAGAGGGGTGGAGGTCTGAAGAAGAGAGGTGGAGGTCTGGCGGTGTATGTGAACACGAGCTGGTCCAAACCCGAACACTGCACAGTGAGGGAGCAGCTATGTAACAAGGATATTGAACTATTGGCTATTGGCATGAGGCTATATTATCTGCCCCGGGAGTTCTCACATGTGATTTTGATCGCAGTCTATGTGGCCCCGTCTGCCAATGCTGAAGATGCTTGTGAAGCACTGCTCTCCTGCACTTGTAGGCTGCAAACACAGCACCCACAGGCTCTCTTCCTCATCTCTGGTGACTTTAACCACGCTTCTCCCTCTTCTGTTCTACCAACATACACCCAGTATGTTACCTGCCCCACCAGAGAGAATAGAACATTGGACTTGTTTTTTGCCAACACCAAGGAGGCTTATTCCTCTTCCCCCCTCCCTCCCTTGGGCAGCTCGGACCACAACCTTGTACATCTGAGGCCTGTGTATGAACCCATCGTGCGCAGGCAGCCTGTGGTGTCCCGTGAGGTGAGGAGGTGGTCTGCTGAGAGCGAGGAGGCTCTGAGGGACTGCTTCAGCACCACTGTCTGGACTGAGCTTTATGACCCACATGGGGAGGACATCAACACCATCACAGAGTGCATCACGGACTACATCAACTTCTGTTTTGAGAACATTGTTCCCTCCCGGACGGTGCGGTGTTTTCCAAACAACAAGCCATGGATTAACCGTGAACTGAAGGCTCTGCTGAAGTAGAAGAAGAGAGCCTTCAGGTCAGGGAACAAGGAGGAGCTGAGGACTGTGCAGAAGGAGCTGAGGAGGAAGATCAGGCAGGCTGAGGCCGGCTACAAGAGGAGGATGGAGGAGCAGCTTCAGCAAAAGAACATTCAGGGAGTGTGGAGGAGCCTGAAAACCATCTCGGGCTTCAAAATCCCCCCTGCCCAGACAGAGGGGGATCTACAGTGGGTGAATGATTTAAATGCTCACTTCTTGAGGTTTGATCGGTCACCCGCCCCTCCCCCTGCACAGCTGCATGCTCCCTCTTTCACAGCTGGACAATGGCCCACACCCGTTCCTCTGCTCTGGCCCATCAGCTCCCCACTCCCCCTGGACTCACCCATCCCCCCAGCACACAGTCCCCCTGGACTCACCTGTCCCCCCAGCACACAGTCCCCCTGGACTCACCCATCCCCCCAGCACACAGTCCCCCTGGACTCACCTGTCCCCCCAGCACACAGTCCCCCTGGACTCACCTGTCCCCCCAGGACACAGTCCCCCTGGACTCACCCATCCCCCCAGCACACAGTCCCCCTGCCAACCACTGACTGTCACAGCAGCACAGGTGAGGAGAGAGCTGAAGAGGATTAAAGTGAGGAAGGCAGCAGGACCTGAGGCATCAGCTCCAGGCTCCTTAAGTCCTGCAGATGAACTGTGTGGAGTTATGGAACATGTCTTCAACATGAGCCTGAAGCTGAGGCTGGTACCACAGGTCTGAAGACCTCCTGTCTGGTACCTGTGCCTAAGACACCGCGCCCCAAAGACCTCAACAGCTTCAGGCCAGTGGCTCTCACGTCCTGATGAAGACACTGGAGCTGGTCCTGGACCACCTCCGCTCCACCATGAGCTCAGCCATGGACCCGCTGCAGTTTGCATATCGGTCTGGCATCGGAGTGGAGGACGCCGTCATCTCCTGCTGCACCGCTCTCTCTCTCACCTGGAAAAGCCTGGCAGCTCTGTGAGGATCCTGTTCTTCGATCTCTCCAGCGCCTTCAACACCATCCAGCCACTGCTCCTGAGGGACAAGCTGGAGACGGCTGGTGTGGAGTATGACCTGGCAGAGTGGATCCTGGACGACCTCACAGACCGACCCCAGTTTGTGAGAGCCCGGAACTGTGTGTCTGACACTCGGACCTGCAGTGTGGGGGCCCCAGGGCACTGTCCTCGCGCCCTTTCTCTTCACCCTTTACACTGCAGACTTCAGACATGACACGGACAGCTGTGTCCTGCAGAAGTTCTCTGATGACTCTGCCATCATCGGACTCATCACAGACGACGATGATGCGGAGGACAGAGGACTGGAGCAGGACTTTGTGGACTGGGTCAGCGGAACCACCTCCTCATCAACGCGGGGAAGACCAAGGAGATGGTGGTGGACTTCCACAGACGCCACCCCACTGCCCCCTCACCAGTGAACATCCAGGGACGGGACATTGAGAGAGTGACTCATACAAGTACCTGGGTGTTCATCTGAACCACAAACTGGACTGGACTCATAACAAACACTGTACAGGAAGAGCCAGAGTCGGCTCTACCTCCTGAGGAGACTCAGGTCTTTTGGAGTGACAGGGCCACTCCTGAAGACCTTCTCTGACTCTGTGGTGGCATCAGCTCCTGTAGGTGTGGCCTGCTGGAGCAGCAGCATCACAGAGAGAGAGAGGAAGAAGCTGGACAGAGTCATCAAGAAGTCCAGCTCCGTCCTGGGCTGTGCTCTGGACTCGGTGCAGGAGGTGGGGGACAGGAGGGTCCTGGCTAGATTCACATCTATGCTGGACCATGAGTGTCGCCCCCTGCAGGACACTCTGTCCCCTGCAGGACACTCTGTCCCCTGCAGGACACTCTGTCCGCTCTGGAGAGCAGCTTCAGTGAGAGACTGATCCACCCTCTGTGTGAAGGAAAGGTTTCGCAGGTCTTTCCTTCTGCTGCTGTCAGACTTTATAACAAACACTGTTAGTCCTGAACACTCACAATACTGACCTAACCATGTGCAATTCTGTCATATGTGCAATTACTGTGAAATTCATGTGCAATCTATGTGCTGTCGTGACACATATTCATGTGCAATTACTGTCGTGATCACATGACATGGTATTTATGTATTTATTTATTTATTTGTCTATGGGAGTTTTTATTTATTTATAGGAGATCTTCTACTGAAAGTGTTTTTCAGACTTCCTATAAGTGATCTGTTCTTCTGGATCTACCTCTGGATCTACCTGCATTGCAACAATGAAATTTCCCCATGTGGGACAATAAAGGAATATCTTATCTTATCTTCTATATATATGTATATATATATATATATATATATATATTTTAAAAAAATCTTTTTTAATCCTCAAGATGCAGCTCTTGTGTGTGTTCTTCACATGTGTGTGTTCTTCACATGTGTGTGTTCTTCACATGTGTGTGTTCTTCACATGTGTGTTCTTCACATGTGTGTGTTCTTCACATGTGTGTGTTCTTCACATGTGTGTGTTCTTCACATGTGTGTTCTTCACATGTGTGTGTTCTTCACATGTGTGTGTTCTTCACATGTGTGTGTTCTTCACATGTGTGTGTTCTTCACATGTGTGTGTTCTTCACATGTGTGTTCTTCACATGTGTGTGTTCTTCACATGTGTGTGTTCTTCACATGTGTGTGTTCTTCACATGTGTGTGTTCTTCACATGTGTGTGTTCTTCACATGTGTGTGTTCTTCACATGTGTGTTCTTCACATGTGTGTGTTCTTCACATGTGTGTGTTCTTCACATGTGTGTGTTCTTCACATGTGTGTGTTCTTCACATTTGTGTATTCTTCACATGTGTGTATTCTTCACATGTGTGTGTTCTTCACATGTGTGTGTGTTCTTCACATGTGTGTGTTCTTCACATGTGTGTGTTCTTCACATGTGTGTGTTCTTCACATGTGTGTGTTGTTGTGTTCTTCACATGTGTGTTGTTGTGTTCTTCACATGTGTGTGTTCTTCACATGTGTGTGTTCTTCACATGTGTGTGTTCTTCACATGTGTGTGTTCTTCACATGTGTGTGTTGTTGTGTTCTTCACATGTGTGTTGTGTTGTTTCCAGGGCAGTGTCAGTGAGTGTCAACTCTCCGGCCAAAAACAACTCTATGGAAAAGAAGCTGCACCTCAAATCCAGAGAGCTGCAGGAAACACAAGACAAATGTCACAAGGTCAGAAATTACATGTTTACTACATATGTGTGCTATACTACATATGTGTGCTACACTACATATGTGTGCTACACTACATATGTGTGCTACACTACATATGTGTGCTACACTACATATGTGTGCTACACTACATATGTGTGCTACACTACATATGTGTGCTACACTACATATGTGTGCTATACTACATATGTGTGCTACACTACATATGTGTGCTACACTACATATGTGTGCTACACTACATATGTGTGCTACACTACATATGTGTGCTATACTACATATGTGTGCTATACTACATATGTGTGCTACACTACATATGTGTACTATACTACATATGTGTGCTATACTACATATGTGTGCTATATTACATATGTGTGCTACACTACATATGTGTACTATACTACATATGTGTACTATACTACATATGTGTACTATACTACATATATGTGCTATACTACATATGTGTGCTATACTACATATGTGTGCTATACTACATATGTGTGCTATACTACATATGTGTACTATACTACATATATATGCTATACTACATATGTGTGCTATACTACATATGTGTGTTACACTACATATGTGTGTTACACTACATATGTGTGCTACACTACATATGTGTACTATACTACATATGTGTGCTACACTACATATGTGTGCTATACTACATATGTGTGCTACACTACATATGTGTGCTACACTACATATGTGTACTATACTACATATGTGTGCTATACTACATATGTGTGCTACACTACATATGTGTACTATACTACATATGTGTACTATACTACATATGTGTACTATACTACATATGTGTGCTATACTACATATGTGTGCTATACTACATATGTGTGCTACACTACATATGTGTACTATACTACATATGTGTACTATACTACATATATGTACTATACTACATATGTGTGCTATACTACATATGTGTACTATACTACATATATATGCTATACTACATATGTGTGCTATACTACATATGTGTGTTACACTACATATGTGTGCTACACTACATATGTGTACTATACTACATATGTGTGCTATACTACATATGTGTGCTATACTACATATGTGTGCTATACTACATATGTGTGCTATACTACATATGTGTGCTATACTACATATGTGTGCTATACTACATATGTGTGCTACACTACATATGTGTGCTACACTACATATGTGTACTATACTACATATGTGTACTATACTACATATGTGTACTATACTACATATCTGTGCTATACTACATATGTGTGCTATACTACATATGTGTGCTATACTACATATGTGTGCTACACTACATATGTGTACTATACTACATATGTGTACTATACTACATATGTCTGCTATACTACATATGTGTGCTACACTACATATGTGTACTATACTACATGTGTGTGCTATACTACATATGTGTGCTATACTACATATGTGTACTATACTACATATGTCTACTATACTACATATGTGTGCTACACTACATATTTGTGCTATACTACATATGTGTACTATTCTACATATGTGTACTATACTACATATGTGTGCTATACTACATATGTGTGCTATACTACATATGTGTGCTATACTACATATGTGTGCTATACTACATATGTGTACTATTCTACATATGTGTACTATACTACATATGTGTGCTATACTACATATGTGTGCTATACTACATATGTGTCCTACACTACATATGTGTGCTATACTACATATGTGTGCTATACTACATATGTGTGCTATACTACATATGTGTACTATTCTACATATGTGTACTATACTACATATGTGTACTATACTACATATGTGTGCTACACTACATATGTGTGCTATACTACATATGTGTGCTATACTACATATGTGTGCTATACTACATATGTGTACTATTCTACGTATGTGTACTATACTACGTATGTGTGCTATACTACGTATGTGTGCTATACTACGTATGTGTGCTATACTACATATGTGTACTATACTACATATATGTGCTATACTACATATGTGTGCTATACTACATATATGTGCACTATTCTACATATATGTGCACTATTCTACATATGTGCGCTATACTACATATGTGTACTATACTACATATGTGTGCTATACTACATATGTGTACTATACTACATATGTGTACTATACTACATATGTGTGCTATACTACATATGTGTGCTATACTACATATGTGTGCTACACTACATATGTGTGCTATACTACATATGTGTACTATTCTACATATGTGTACTATACTACATATGTGTGCTATACTACATATGTGTGCTATACTACATATGTGTCCTACACTACATATGTGTGCTATACTACATATGTGTGCTATACTACATATGTGTGCTATACTACATATGTGTACTATACTACATATGTGTACTATACTACATATGTGTGCTACACTACATATGTGTGCTATACTACATATGTGTGCTATACTACATATGTGTACTATACTACATATGTGTGCTACACTACATATGTGTGCTATACTACATATGTGTGCTATACTACATATGTGTGCTATACTACATATGTGTACTATTCTACATATGTGTACTATACTACATATGTGTGCTATACTACATATGTGTGCTATACTACATATGTGTACTATTCTACATATGTGTACTATTCTACATATGTGTACTATACTACATATGTGTGCTATACTACATATGTGTGCTATACTACATATGTGTACTATACTACATATGTGTGCTACACTACATATGTGTGCTATACTACATTATGTGTGCTACACTACATATGTGTACTATACTACATATGTGTACTATACTACATATGTGTGCTATACTACATATGTGTGCTATACTACATATGTGTACTATACTACATATGTGTGCTATACTACATATGTGTGCTACACTACATATGTGTGCTATACTACATATGTGTGCTATACTACATATGTGTGCTATACTACATATGTGTGCTTTACTAGATATGTGTGCTATTCTACATATGTGTACTATTCAGAGTCACAGCTCATGAGCCTCAGAGTCACAGCTCATGAGCCTCAGAGTCACAGCTCATGAGCCTCAGAGTCACAGCTCATGAGCCTCAGAGTCACAGCTCATGAGCCTCAGAGTCACAGCTCATGAGCCTCAGAGTCACAGCTCATGAGCCTCAGAGTCACAGCTCATGAGCCTCAGAGTCACAGCTCATGAGCCTCAGAGTCACAGCTCATGAGCCTCAGAGTCACAGCTCATGAGCCTCAGAGTCACAGCTCATGAGCCTCAGAGTCACAGCTCATGAGCCTCAGAGTCACAGCTCATGAGCCTCAGAGTCACAGCTCATGAGCCTCAGAGTCACAGCTCATGAGCCTCAGAGTCACAGCTCATGAGCCTCAGAGTCACAGCTCATGAGCCTCAGAGTCACAGCTCATGAGCCTCAGAGTCACAGCTCATGAGCCTCAGAGTCACAGCTCATGAGCCTCAGAGTCACAGCTCATGAGCCTCAGAGTCACAGCTCATGAGCCTCAGAGTCACAGCTCATGAGCCTCAGAGTCACAGCTCATGAGCCTCAGAGTCACAGCTCATGAGCCTCAGAGTCACAGCTCATGAGCCTCAGAGTCACAGCTCATGAGCCTCAGAGTCACAGCTCATGAGCCTCAGAGTCACAGCTCATGAGCCTCAGAGTCACAGCTCATGAGCCTCAGAGTCACAGCTCATGAGCCTCAGAGTCACAGCTCATGAGCCTCAGAGTCACAGCTCATGAGCCTCAGAGTCACAGCTCATGAGCCTCAGAGTCACAGCTCATGAGCCTCAGAGTCACAGCTCATGAGCCTCAGAGTCACAGCTCATGAGCCTCAGAGTCACAGCTCATGAGCCTCAGAGTCACAGCTCATGAGCCTCAGAGTCACAGCTTAGTCTGGTGTGAGTCAGGACGGAGCATAAACTTAAGCTACAAAGTGAAAAATATGACTTCAATTATACTAGACATTTGAGTCTCTGGTTTGGATCAGTTTTATAGTTTTATGTCTGCACTTAAGAGAGCTCCTTCCTCCTGAGGCCGCCTTTTAGGCCCATAGTAGACCTGCCTGACTGTGTGTGTGTGTGTGTGCGCGTGTGCGTGTGTGTGTGTGCGCGTGTGTGTGCGCGTGCGCGTGTGCGTACATTTTTGTGTATTTTCAGATGGAGCAGGAGATTTCTCGGTTCCAGCGTAAAATGACTGACCTGGAGTCAGTTCTTCATCAGAAAGATGAAGAACTTCAGGCTTCAGAGACTCAGAGGAATGTTCTGGAGCAGGACCTGGCAACCTACATCACAGAGTGCAGTGTGAGTACTAATACTACTGTGAGTACTGATACTACTGTGAGTACTGATACTACTGTGAGTACTGATACTACTGTGAGTACTACTGTGAGTACTGATACTACTGTGAGTGTTATAATGTAGGTGCAGTTTGGGTCCATGGCAGGAGTTTAGAGCGGACACAAAAAAAGTTACTTTATTGATCAATCACAAACCTTAGAACTCACCTAGCGACCCAGCTGTGACCCAGCTATGTCACAGCTATGTCACAGCTATGTCACAGCTGTGACATAGCTGTGTCACAGCTGTGACATAGCTATGTCACAGCTGTGACATAGCTGTGTCACAGCTGTGACCCAGCTATGTCACAGCTATGTCACAGCTATGTCACAGCTATGTCACAGCTATGTCACAGCTATGTCACAGCTATGTCACAGCTGTGACATAGCTATGTCACAGCTGTGACATAGCTATGTCACAGCTATGTCACAGCTATGTCACAGCTATGTCACAGCTATGTCACAGCTATGTCACAGCTATGTCACAGCTATGTCAAGATGAGGCCCCCCGGGCCTCATCTTGAGTAGCCCTGATCTAGAGTCTCTGTTCTTGTCTTCAGAGTCTGAAGCGCAGTCTGGAGGAGGCTCGTGTGGAAGTCTCCAGAGAAGACGACAAAGCCATGCAGCTGCTGCACGACATCCGCGAGCAGAGCAACAAGCTGCAGGAGATCAAGGAGCAGGAGTACCACGCCCAGCTGGAGGAGATGCAGGTGACCATCCGACAGCTGGAGGAGGATCTCTCTGCAGCTCGACGACGCAGCGATCTGTACGAGTCTGAGCTGAGAGAGTCCAGACAGACTGGAGAAGATCTAAAGAGGAAAGCTGTGGAGTACCAGCAGCGAATACAGAAGGTAAAGAGCGGAAAGAGCCGTAGTTTCTGTGGTTCTCCTCAAAACAAAGCCAGCAATAAGTCATTTATTGGTTATAATGACTCTTATTTGTAAAAACCTATAAAAGTCTGTTTCTCTTTCAACATATCAAAGCTTTTCATGTGATTCTCTTTTACATCTGGTGAAAAACCTTTAGACCTTTTGTCCTCCAGACCTTGAGTCTCAGCTCAGTTCTATTTGTACAAAACCTTTGGTCATAAAACTTTACCAGTTTAAGATTGTAACATGTGTGTTTAATTTGTTCTGATCAGCTCCTTCCATGTTGTAAGAACAGATTTGACCCAGGGATTCTTCACTTCCTCCTCATGACTCAAGCGTCATCTGCAGTAAGACCTGTACAGGAACCCCCGGCACCACATGACTCTCAGTATAAGACCTGGACAGGAACCCCCGGCACCACATGACTCTCAGTATAAGACCTGTACAGGAACCTCAGGCACCACATGACTCTCAGTATAAGACCTGTACAGGAACCTCAGGCACCACATGACTCTCAGTATAAGACCTGTACAGGAACCTCAGGCACCACATGACTCTCAGTATAAGACCTGTACAGGAACCTCAGGCACCACATGACTCTCAGTATAAGACCTGTACAGGAACCTCCGGCACCACATGACTCTCAGTATAAGACCTGTACAGGAACCTCAGGCACCACATGACTCTCAGTATAAGACCTGTACAGGAACCTCAGGCACCACATGACTCTCAGTATAAAACCTGTACAGGAACCTCAGGCACCACATGACTCTCAGTATAAGACCTGTACAGGAACCTCAGGCACCACATGACTCTCAGTATAAGACCTGTACAGGAACCTCAGGCACCACATGACTCTCAGTATAAGACCTGTACAGGAACCTCAGGCACCACATGACTCTCAGTATAAGACCTGTACAGGAACCTCAGGCACCACATGACTCTCAGTATAAGACCTGTACAGGAACCTCAGGCACCACATGACTCTCAGTATAAGACCTGTACAGGAACCTCAGGCACCACATGACTCTCAGTATAAGACCTGTACAGGAACCTCAGGCACCACATGACTCTCAGTATAAGACCTGTACAGGAACCTCAGGCACCACATGACTCTCAGTATAAGACCTGTACAGGAACCTCAGGCACCACATGACTCTCAGTATAAGACCTGTACAGGAACCTCAGGCACCACATGACTCTCAGTATAAGACCTGTACAGGAACCTCCGGCACCACATGACTCTCAGTATAAGACCTGTACAGGAACCTCAGGCACCACATGACTCTCAGTATAAGACCTGTACAGGAACCTCAGGCACCACATGACTCTCAGTATAAGACCTGTACAGGAACCTAAGGCACCACATGACTCTCAGTATAAGACCTGTACAGGAACCTCAGGCACCACATGACTCTCAGTATAAGACCTGTACAGGAACCTCAGGCACCACATGACTCTCAGTATAAGACCTGTACAGGAACCTCAGGCACCACATGACTCTCAGTATAAGACCTGTACAGGAACCTCAGGCACCACATTACTCTCAGTATAAGACCTGTACAGGAACCTCAGGCACCACATGACTCTCAGTATAAGACTTGTACAGGAACCTCAGGCACCACATGACTCTCAGTATAAGACCTGTACAGGAACCTCAGGCACCACATGACTCTCAGTATAAGACCTGTACAGGAACCTCAGGCACCACATGACTCTCAGTATAAGACCTGTACAGGAACCTCAGGCACCACATGACTCTCAGTATAAGACTTGTACAGGAACCTCAGGCACCACATGACTCTCAGTATAAGACCTGTACAGGAACCTCCGGCACCACATGACTCTCAGTATAAGACCTGTACAGGAACCCCCGGCACCACATGACTCTCAGTATAAGACCTGTACAGGAACCTCAGGCACCACATGACTCTCAGTATAAGACCTGTACAGGAACCTCAGGCACCACATGACTCTCAGTATAAGACCTGTACAGGAACCCCTGGCACCACATGACTCTCAGTATAAGACCTGTACAGGAACCTCAGGCACCACATGACTCTCAGTATAAGACCTGTACAGGAACCTCAGGCACCACATGACTCTCAGTATAAGACCTGTACAGGAACCTCAGGCACCACATGACTCTCAGTATAAGACCTGTACAGGAACCTCAGGCACCACATGACTCTCAGTATAAGACCTGTACAGGAACCTCAGGCACCACATGACTCTCAGTATAAGACCTGTACAGGAACCCCTGGCACCACATGACTCTCAGTATAAGACCTGTACAGGAACCTCAGGCACCACATGACTCTCAGTATAAGACCTGTACAGGAACCCCTGGCACCACATGACTCTCAGTATAGGACCATTGAGCACAACATTCTGGATCACACCAGCATGGCTCTGGTATGAGCTAGAGCTAGTTAGAAAAGGGTCTATGTGAGGCAGAGTCAAGTGGGTCCTTCTCTTCTCTAGGTGTTAATGATATGAGGACTTTAAAGGTCCAGTTAAAAGTTGAAGAATTTCGTTAGAATTAGAATTTCAGTATTTGCTATTTCAGCTCCTCCTTTTGTTTTGATCTTGGGTCATGGCGGCTAAATTGAGAGTGTCCTAAAAAGATTGGATTTCTTCTTTGTTTCATGATATTTTGGCGAAATGTTTTTGTGGATGATTGTATTTGGTCTTGTTTGGTTAAAATTATTCTGCAGGTCTCGTATCTTAAAAAAGTTTTCTGTGTTTCAGGCCAAAGAGCAGGGCAAAGCGGAAGAGGAGGAGCTGCTGTCTAAACTGGAGAAGGTACGTCACCTCAGGAGGAGGGAGGAGGAGAGAGGAGGAGGAGGGAGGAGAGAGGAGGTGGAGGAGGAGGAGGAGGAGGAGAGGAGGAGCTGCTGTCTAAACTGGAGAAGGTACGTCACCTCAGGAGGAGGGAGGAGGAGAGAGGAGGAGGAGGGAGGAGAGAGGAGGAGAGGAGGAGCTGCTGTCTAAACTGGAGAAGGTACGTCACCTCAGGAGGAGGGAGGAGGAGAGAGGAGGAGGAGGGAGGAGAGAGGAGGTGGAGGAGGAGAGAGGAGGAGGAGGAGGAGAGGAGGAGGAGCTGCTGTCTAAACTGGAGAAGGTACGTCACCTCAGGAGGAGGGAGGAGGAGAGAGGAGGAGGAGAGAGGAGGGAGGAGAGAGGAGGTGGAGGAGGAGGAGAGAGGAGGAGGAGAGAGGAGGAGGAGGAGGAGGAGGAGAGGAGGAGCTGCTCTCTAAACTGGAGAAGGTACATCACCTCAGGAGGAGGGAGGAGGTGGAGGAGGGAGGAGAGAGGAGGTGGAGGAGGGGGGAAGAGGAGGAGAGAGGGGGGAGGAGGTGGAGGAAGGGGGAGGAGAGAGAAGGTGGAGGAAGGGGGAGGAGGAGGAGAGAGGAGGTGGAGGAGGGGGGTGGAGGAGAGAGGAGGAGGAGGGAGGAGAGAGGAGGTGGAGGAGGAGGAGAGAGGAGGAGAGGAGGAGCTGCTGTCTAAACTGGAGAAGGTACGTCACCTCAGGAGGAGGGAGGAGGAGAGAGGAGGAGGAGGGAGGAGAGAGGAGGTGGAGGAGGAGAGAGGAGGAGAGGAGGAGCTGCTGTCTAAACTGGAGAAGGTACGTCACCTCAGGAGGAGAGAGGAGGAGGAGGGAGGAGAGAGGAGGTGGAGGAGGAGAGAGGAGGAGAGGAGGAGCTGCTGTCTAAACTGGAGAAGGTACGTCACCTCAGGAGGAGGGAGTAGGAGAGAGGAGGAGGAGAGAGGAGGGAGGAGAGAGGAGGTGGAGGAGGAGAGAGGAGGAGGAGAGGAGGAGGAGGAGGAGGAGGAGAGGAGGAGCTGCTCTCCAAACTGGAGAAGGTACGTCACCTCAGGAGGAGGGAGGAGGTGGAGGAGGGAGGAGAGAGGAGGTGGAGGAGGGGGGAAGAGGAGGAGAGAGGGGGGAGGAGGTGGAGGAAGGGGGAGGAGAGAGAAGGTGGAGGAAGGGGGAGGAGGAGGAGAGAGGAGGTGGAGGAGGGAGGAGGAGGAGAGGAGGTGGAGGAGAGAGGAGGAGGAGAGGAGGAGCTGCTCTCTAAACTGGAGAAGGTACGTCACCTCAGGAGGAGGGAGGAGGAGAGAGGAGTTGGAAGAGGAGAGAGGAGGTGGAGGAGGAGGGAGGAGGAGAGAGGAGGTAGAGGAGGTAGAGGAGAGAGGAGGAGGAGAGGAGGAGCTGCTCTCTAAACTGGAGAAGGTACGTCACCTCAGGAGGAGGGAGGAGGTGGAGGAGGGAGGAGAGAGGAGGTGGAGGAGGGGGGAAGAGGAGGTGGAGGAGGGGGGAGGAGGTGGAGGAAGGGGGAGGAGAGAGGAGGAAGGAGGAGGAGAGAGGAGGTGGAGGAGGGGGGAGGAGGAGGTGGAGGAGGAGGTGGAGGAGGGAGGAGAGAGGAGGTGGAGGAGGAGAGAGGAGGAGGAGGAGGAGAGGAGGAGCTGCTCTCTAAACTGGAGAAGGTACATCACCTCAGGAGGAGGGAGGAGGTGGAGGAGGGAGGAGAGAGGAGGTGGAGGAGGGGGGAAGAGGAGGAGAGAGGGGGGAGGAGGTGGAGGAAGGGGGAGGAGAGAGAAGGTTGAGGAAGGGGGAGGAGGAGGAGAGAGGAGGTGGAGGAGGGGGGTGGAGGAGAGAGGAGGTGGAGGAGGAGGAGAGGAGGAGCTGCTGTCTAAACTGGAGAAGGTACGTCACCTCAGGAGGAGGGAGGAGGAGAGAGGAGGAGGAGGGAGGAGAGAGGAGGTGGAGGAGGAGAGAGGAGGAGAGGAGGAGCTGCTGTCTAAACTGGAGAAGGTACGTCACCTCAGGAGGAGGGAGTAGGAGAGAGGAGGAGGAGAGAGGAGGGAGGAGCGAGGAGGTGGAGGAGGAGAGAGGAGGAGGAGAGAGGAGGAGGAGGAGGAGAGGAGGAGCTGCTCTCTAAACTGGAGAAGGTACGTCACCTCAGGAGGAGAGAGGAGGAGGAGGGAGGAGAGAGGAGGTGGAGGAGGAGAGAGGAGGAGAGGAGGAGCTGCTGTCTAAACTGGAGAAGGTACGTCACCTCAGGAGGAGGGAGTAGGAGAGAGGAGGAGGAGAGAGGAGGGAGGAGGAGGAGAGGAGGAGGAGGAGGAGAGGAGGAGCTGCTCTCCAAACTGGAGAAGGTACGTCACCTCAGGAGGAGGGAGGAGGTGGAGGAGGGAGGAGAGAGGAGGTGGAGGAGGGGGGAAGAGGAGGAGAGAGGGGGGAGGAGGTGGAGGAAGGGGGAGGAGAGAGAAGGTGGAGGAAGGGGGAGGAGGAGGAGAGAGGAGGTGGAGGAGGGAGGAGGAGGAGAGAGGAGGTGGAGGAGAGAGGAGGAGGAGAGGAGGAGCTGCTCTCTAAACTGGAGAAGGTACGTCACCTCAGGAGGAGGGAGGAGGAGAGAGGAGTTGGAAGAGGAGAGAGGAGGTGGAGGAGGAGGGAGGAGGAGAGAGGAGGTAGAGGAGAGAGGAGGTAGAGGAGAGAGGAGGAGGAGAGGAGGAGCTGCTCTCTAAACTGGAGAAGGTACGTCACCTCAGGAGGAGGGAGGAGGTGGAGGAGGGAGGAGAGAGGAGGTGGAGGAGGGGGGAAGAGGAGGTGGAGGAGGGGGGAGGAGGTGGAGGAAGGGGGAGGAGAGAGGAGGAAGGAGGAGGAGAGAGGAGGTGGAGGAGGGGGGAGGAGGAGGTGGAGGAGGGGGGTGGAGGAGGTGGAGGAGAGAGGAGGTGGAGGAGGAGAGAGGAGGTGGAGGAGGAGAGAGGAGGAGGGAGGAGGAGAGAGGAGGGGGGAGGAGGAGAGAGGAGGAGGTGGAGGAGGAGGAGAGAGGAGGGGGAAGGTGGAGGAGGGGGAAGGAGGAGGTGGAGGAGGGGGGAGGAGGTGGAGGAGGAGAGAGGAGGTGGAGGAGGAGAGAGGAGGTGGAGGAGGAGGAACAGCTGCATGGTTACGTCTGCTGAACACATGAAATAGTTTCATCTGAATTTGTTCTAATTAAACTTTAACATATTTGAAAATAAAATTGTCAAAACAGCATTTTTAATTGACTGAGGACGTTGCCATGGTGATAACATCCTGCCTTTAATGCTTAGATACAGAGGGATCTGAGCGCCGAGAGAATGTGCAATACCTGCACACAGACTGAGAGAATGTGCAATACCTGCACACAGGCTTAGAGAATGTGCAATACCTGCACACAGGCTTAGAGAATGTGCAATACCTGCACACAGACTGAGAGAATGTGCAATACCTGCACACAGACTGAGAGAATGTGCAATACCTGCACACAGACTTAGAGAATGTGCAATACCTGCACACAGGCTTAGAGAATGTGCAATACCTGCACACAGACTGAGAGAATGTGCAATACCTGCACACAGACTGAGAGAATGTGCAATACCTGCACACAGACTTAGAGAATGTGCAATACCTGCACACAGACTGAGAGAATGTGCAATACCTGCACACAGACTGAGAGAATGTGCAATACCTGCACACAGGCTTAGAGAATGTGCAATACCTGCACACAGACTTAGAGAATGTGCAATACCTGCACACAGACTTAGAGAATGTGCAATACCTGCACACAGGCTTAGAGAATGTGCAATACCT
This sequence comes from Eucyclogobius newberryi, assembly GCF_026437365.1. Taxonomy (NCBI): domain Eukaryota; kingdom Metazoa; phylum Chordata; class Actinopteri; order Gobiiformes; family Gobiidae; genus Eucyclogobius; species Eucyclogobius newberryi. Next base: position 43,880 of record NW_027315940.1, on the reverse strand, counting down.
GCACACAGGCTTAGAGAATGTGCAATACCTGCACACAGACTGAGAGAATGTGCAATACCTGCACACAGGCTTAGAGAATGTGCAATACCTGCACACAGACTGAGAGAATGTGCAATACCTGCACACAGACTTAGAGAATGTGCAATACCTGCACACAGACTGAGAAAATGTGCAATACCTGCACACAGACTGAGAGAATGTGCAATACCTGCACACAGACTTAGAGAATGTGCAATACCTGCACACAGACTTAGAGAATGTGCAATACCTGCACACAGACTTAGAGAATGTGCAATACCTGCACACAGACTTAGAGAATGTGCAATACCTGCACACAGACTGAGAAAATGTGCAATATCTGCACACAGGCTTAGAGAATGTGCAATACCTGCACACAGACTGAGAAAATGTGCAATACCTGCACACAGACTGAGAGAATGTGCAATACCTGCACACAGACTTAGAGAATGTGCAATACCTGCACTTGCATGTTGATGATGTCACCACCCGCCCCTGTTGGTGATGGAAGACATTAGAGGATGAGCTGGTCATTGGCCTGAGCAGGATAAACAGGAAGTCATGTGTGGAATAATCATCGCCTGCTCGCGCAGCACCTGCTCGCGCAGCACCTGCTCGCGCTCCTCATGTTGAAGCTCTTTAGTCCTTAGCGCTCAGAGCTGGTGATGATGTGGACAGTGTTTTGTCTGACACATTCTTATAAACAGAAGAGCACAGACCCTGAGCAGGTCAAAGGTCAAAGTGAAGCTCGTGTGCTCAGAGGCTGTTGTATGTGGCTGCTGTGCGCCCTCTGCTGGTGCAGCTGTGCGCCCTCTGCTGGTGCAGCTGTGCGCCCTCTGCTGGTGCAGCTGTGCACTACAAGTGTACGTCAAGAACACGCTCCAATCACAGCGTCTGGTTCATCTGCAAATGTCATAATGTTTCATCAAATGTCATAATGTTTCATCAAATGTCATAATGTTTCATCAAATGTCATAATGTTTCATCAAATGTCATAATGTTTCATCAAATGTCATAATGTTTCATCAAATGTCATAATGTTTCATCAAATGTCATAATGTTTCATCAAATGTCATAATGTTTCATCAAATGTCATAATGTGTCATCAATAATCATGTTTAATTGTGTGAATGTGTTTTTTCTTCTTTAGACAAACTGTGAGCAGCAGCTGAAGATCCAGGAGCTGCAGGACAAACTCTCCAAGGTCAGAGGTCACAAGAACCTCCTCCTCTGTCTCAGGACACGCCCCTTTACACGCCCTCCCTGTGTGTGTGTTTGTTTGTTTGTTTGTTTGTTTGTTTGTTTGTTTCAGGCGGTCAGGGCGAGCTCTGAGGCCACCGAGCTGCTGCAGAATGTGCGTCAGGCCAAAGAGCGCCTCGAGAGAGACATCGAGCGCCTCAAAGGGAAGAGCGACAACAGCGACACGCTCCGGAGGAGACTGAGGGAGACTGAGGTACTCCCCACCATGCAGGCACTCACCCCACCATGCAGGCACTCACCCCACCATGCAGGCACTCACCCCACGATACAGGCACTCACCCCACCATGCAGGCACTTACCCCACCATGCAGGCACTTACCCCACCATGCAGGCACTCACACCACCATGCAGGCACTCACCCCACCATGCAGGCACTCACACCACCATTCAGGCACTCTCCCCACCATGCAGGCACTCACCCCACGATACAGGCACTCACCCCACCATGCAGGCACTCACACCACCATGCAGGCACTCACACCACCATGCAGGCACTCACACCACGATACAGGCACTCACCACCATGCAGGCACTCACCCCACCATGCAGGCACTCACCCCACGATACAGGCACTCACCACCATGCAGGCACTCACACCACCATGCAGGCACTCACACCACCATGCAGGCACTCACCCCACCATGCAGGCACTCACCCCACCATGCAGGCACTCACACCACCATGCAGGCACTTACCCCACCATGCAGGCACTTACCCCACCATGCAGGCACTCACACCACCATTCAGGCACTCTCCCCACCATGCAGGCACTCACCCCACGATACAGGCACTCACCCCACCATGCAGGCACTCACCCCACCATGCAGGCACTCACACCACCATGCAGGCACTCACACCACCATGCAGGCACTCACACCACCATGCAGGCACTCACACCACGATACAGGCACTCACCACCATGCAGGCACTCACCCCACGATACAGGCACTCACCACCATGCAGGCACTCACCCCACGATACAGGCACTCACCCCACCATGCAGGCACTCACCCCACCATGCAGGCACTCACATCACAATACAGGCATTCACCCCGCCATGCAGGCACTCACACCACGATACAGGCACTCACCCCACCATGCAGGCACTCACCCCACGATACAGGCACTCACCCCACCATGCAGGCACTCACATCATGATACAGGCACTCACATCACGATACAGGCACTCACACTACGATACAGGCACTCACACCACGATGCAGGCACTCACACCACGTTACAGGCACTCACAGGCACTCACACCACGATACAGGCACTCACACCACCATGCAGGCACTCACACCACCATGCAGGCACTCACACCACGATACAGGCATACAAGCACTCACACCAGGATGCAGGCACTCACCCCACGATACAGGCACTCACACCACCATGCAGGCACTCACCCCACGATACAGGCACTCACCCCACCATGCAGGCACTCACACCACGATACAGGCACTCACACCACGATACAGGTACTCACCCCACGATACAGGCACTTACCCCACCATGCAGGCACTCACCCCACCATGCAGGCACTCTAGCCACAATACAAGCACTCACCCCACCATGCAGGCACTCACCCCACCATGCAGGCACTCTCCCCACCATGCAGGAACTCACCCCACCATGCAGGAACTCACCCCACCATGCAGGCACTCACCCCACCATGCAGGCACTCACACCACCATGCAGGCACTCTCCCCACCATACAGGCACTCACCCCACCATGCAGGCACTCACACCACGATACAGGCACTCACACCACGATACAGGCACTCACCCTACCATGCAGGCACTCACCCCACGATACAGGCACTCACCCTACCATGCAGGCACTCACCCCACCATGCAGGCAGTCACACCACCATGCAGGCACTCACCACCATGCAGGCACTCACCCCACGATACAGGCACTCACCCCACCATGCAGGCACTCACACCACGATACAGGCACTCACCCCACCATGCAGGCACTCACACCACCATGCAGGCACTCACCCTACCATGCAGCCACTCACACCACGATACAGGCACTCACCACGATACAGGCACTCACACCACGATACAGGCACTCACATCACGATACAGGCACTCACACCACGATGCAGGCACTCACACCACGATACAGGCATACAGGCACTCACACCACGATACAGGCACTCACACCACGATACAGGCACTCACACCACGATACAGGCACTCAAACCACGATACAGGCACTCACATCACAATACAGGCACTCACACCACGATACAGGCACTCACACCACGATACAGGCATACAGGCACTCACACCACGATACAGGCACTCACACCACGATACAGGCATACAGGCACCCACACCACGATACAGGCACTCACACCACGATACAGGCACTCACACCACGATACAGGCACTCACACCACCATGCAGGCACTCACCCCACGATACAGGCACTCACCCTACCATGCAGGCACTCACCCCACCATGCAGGCAGTCACACCACCATGCAGGCACTCACCACCATGCAGGCACTCACCCCACGTTACAGGCACTCACCCCACCATGCAGGCACTCACCCCACCATTCAGGCACTCACCCTACCATGCAGCCA
>NW_027315940.1:0-10000 GCF_026437365.1 Eucyclogobius newberryi | reverse complement strand
GTTCTAGTTCAGATGTTCTTCAGTCAGTGACATGTCCATGGTCTTGTTCAGGAGCTGGAGGAGAACCTTCTTCATGTTCTAGTTCAGATGTTCTTCAGTCAGTGACATGTCCATGGTCTTGTTCAGGAGCTGGAGGAGAACCTTCTTCATGTTCTAGTTCAGATGTTCTTCAGTCAGTGACATGTCCATGGTCTTGTTCAGGAGCTGGAGGAGAACCTTCTTCATGTTCTAGTTCAGATGTTCTTCAGACAGTGACATGTCCATGGTCTTGTTCAGGAGCTGGAGGAGAACCTTCTTCATGTTCTAGTTCAGATGTTCTTCAGACAGTGACATGTCCATAGTCATGTTCAGGAGCTGGAGGAGAACCTTCTTCATGTTCTAGTTCAGATGTTCTTCAGTCAGTGACATGTCCATGGTCTTGTTCAGGAGCTGGAGGAGAACCTTCTTCATGTTCTAGTTCAGATGTTCTTCAGTCAGTGACATGTCCATGGTCTTGTTCAGGAGCTGGAGGAGAACCTTCTTCATGTTCTAGTTCAGATGTTCTTCAGTCAGTGACATGTCCATGGTCTTGTTCAGGAGCTGGAGGAGAACCTTCTTCATGTTCTAGTTCAGATGTTCTTCAGTCAGTGACATGTCCATGGTCTTGTTCAGGAGCTGGAGGAGAACCTTCTTCATGTTCTAGTTCAGATGTTCTTCAGTCAGTGACATGTCCATGGTCATGTTCAGGAGCTGGAGGAGAACCTTCGTGATGCTCAGTCCACAGCTCAGAGGATGGAGACTCAGCTGGTGCAGAAAGAGCGTCTGTTTGAAGACAAGATCAAGGTGAGACGGTTTTACATTTATTTATGACACTTTAAGAATATTTACTTAAGTCTGAACATGAATGTTCTGGATTCATGAACATGTCTCTGAACTTTAACTCGCTCATTATGAGAAGATCTCATTTCCAAAACATCTAAATGTAGAAGTCTCTTTTTCTAAACAATTACACACGTTTGCCCGATCACATCCTTTTCCTGTACAAAGCATGAGCGGCTCATGCTGCTGAGCCGCTCATCATCAGCATGAGCCGCTCATCATCAGCATGAGCCGCTCATCATCAGCATGAGACGCTCATCATCAGCATGAGCCGCTCATCATCAGCATGAGCCGCTCATCATCAGCATGAGCCGCTCATCATCAGCATGAGACGCTCATCATCAGCATGAGCCGCTCATCATCAGCATGAGACGCTCATCATCAGCATGAGACGCTCATCATCAGCATGAGCCGCTCATCATCAGCATGAGCCGCTCATCATCAGCATGAGACGCTCAGCAGCACGAGACGCTCATCAGCATGAGCCGCTCAGCAGCATGAGCCGCTCAGCATGAGCCGCTCAGCATGAGCCGCTCAGCATGAGCCGCTCATCATCAGCATGAGCCGCTCATCATCAGCATGAGCCGCTCATCATCAGCATGAGACGCTCATCATCAGCATGAGCCGCTCATCATCAGCATGAGACGCTCATCATCAGCATGAGCCGCTCATCATCAGCATGAGCCGCTCATCATCAGCATGAGCCGCTCATCATCAGCATGAGACGCTCATCATCAGCATGAGCCGCTCATCATCAGCATGAGACGCTCATCAGCATGAGACGCTCATCATCAGCATGAGCCGCTCATCATCAGCATGAGCCGCTCATCATCAGCATGAGACGCTCAGCAGCACGAGACGCTCATCAGCATGAGCCGCTCAGCAGCATGAGCCGCTCAGCATGAGCCGCTCAGCATGAGCCGCTCAGCATGAGCCGCTCATCATCAGCATGAGCCGCTCATCATCAGCATGAGCCGCTCATCATCAGCATGAGACGCTCATCATCAGCATGAGCCGCTCATCATCAGCATGAGACGCTCAGCAGCACGAGACGCTCATCAGCATGAGCCGCTCAGCAGCATGAGCCGCTCAGCATGAGCCGCTCAGCATGAGCCGCTCAGCATGAGCCGCTCATCATCAGCATGAGCCGCTCATCATCAGCATGAGCCGCTCATCATCAGCATGAGACGCTCATCATCAGCATGAGCCGCTCATCATCAGCATGAGACGCTCATCATCAGCATGAGACGCTCATCATCAGCATGAGCCGCTCATCATCAGCATGAGCCGCTCATCATCAGCATGAGACGCTCAGCAGCACGAGACGCTCATCAGCATGAGCCGCTCAGCAGCATGAGCCGCTCAGCATGAGCCGCTCAGCATGAGCCGCTCAGCATGAGCCGCTCATCATCAGCATGAGCCGCTCATCATCAGCATGAGCCGCTCATCATCAGCATGAGACGCTCATCATCAGCATGAGCCGCTCATCATCAGCATGAGACGCTCAGCAGCACGAGACGCTCATCAGCATGAGCCGCTCAGCATGAGCCGCTCAGCATGAGCCGCTCAGCATGAGCCGCTCAGCATGAGCCGCTCATCATCAGCATGAGCCGCTCATCATCAGCATGAGCCGCTCATCAGCACGAGACGCTCATCAGCACGAGCCGCTCAGCAGCACGAGCCGCTCAGCATGAGCCGCTCAGCATGAGCCGCTCATCATCAGCATGAGCCGCTCATCATCAGCATGAGCCGCTCATCATCAGCATGAGCCGCTCATCATCAGCATGAGACGCTCATCATCAGCATGAGACGCTCATCATCAGCATGAGCCGCTCATCATCAGCATGAGCCGCTCATCATCAGCATGAGACGCTCATCATCAGCATGAGACGCTCAGCAGCACGAGACGCTCAGCAGCACGAGACGCTCATCAGCACGAGCCGCTCATCAGCACGAGCCGCTCAGCAGCATGAGCCGCTCAGCATGAGCCGCTCAGCATGAGCCGCTCAGCATGAGCCGCTCATCATCAGCATGAGCCGCTCAGCAGCATGAGCCGCTCATCATCAGCATGAGCCGCTCAGCAGCATGAGCCGCTCAGCATGAGCCGCTCAGCATGAGCCGCTCAGCATGAGCCGCTCATCATCAGCATGAGCCGCTCATCATCAGCATGAGCCGCTCATCATCAGCATGAGCCGCTCATCATCAGCATGAGACGCTCATCATCAGCATGAGCCGCTCATCATCAGCATGAGACGCTCATCATCAGCATGAGACGCTCATCATCAGCACGAGACGCTCATCAGCACGAGCCGCTCAGCAGCACGAGCCGCTCAGCAGCATGAGCCGCTCAGCATGAGCCGCTCAGCATGAGCCGCTCAGCATGAGCCGCTCATCATCAGCATGAGCCGCTCAGCAGCATGAGCCGCTCAGCAGCATGAGCCGCTCAGCAGCATGAGCCGCTCAGCAGCATGAGCCGCTCAGCATGAGCCGCTCAGCATGAGCCGCTCAGCATGAGCCGCTCATCATCAGCATGAGCCGCTCATCATCAGCATGAGCCGCTCAGCAGCATGAGCCGCTCAGCAGAATGAGCGGCTCATGGGTTCTCTGTGGTTCTCTGTGGTTCTCAGGCGTGTTTAAACTCACCTGTGTGGTTCTGTGTGGTTCTCTGTGGTTCTGCTGGGTTCTCTGTGGTTCTCAGGCGTGTTTAAACTCACCTGTGTGGTTCTGCTGGGTTCTCTGTGGTTCTGCGTGCTTCTCTGTGGTTCTGCTGGGTTCTCTGTGGTTCTCAGGCGTGTTTAAACTCACCTGTGTGGTTCTGTGTGGTTCTCAGGCGTGTTTAAACTCACCTGTGTGGTTCTGTGTGGTTCTCAGGTGTGTTTAAACTCACCTGTGTGGTTCTGTGTGGTTCTCTGTGGTTCTCAGGCGTGTTTAAACTCACCTGTGTGGTTCTGCTGGGTTCTCTGTGGTTCTGCGTGCTTCTCTGTGGTTCTGCTGGGTTCTGTGTGGTTCTCAGGCGTGTTTAAACTCACCTGTGTGGTTCTGTGTGGTTCTCAGGCGTGTTTAAACTCACCTGTGTGGTTCTGTGTGGTTCTCAGGCGTGTTTAAACTCACCTGTGTGGTTCTGTGTGGTTCTCAGGTGTGTTTAAACTCACCTGTGTGGTTCTGTGTGGTTCTCAGGCGTGTTTAAACTCACCTGTGTGGTTCTGTGTGGTTCTCAGGCGTGTTTAAACTCACCTGTGTGGTTCTGTGTGGTTCTCAGGCGTGTTTAAACTCACCTGTGTGGTTCTGTGTGGTTCTCAGGTGTGTTTAAACTCACCTGTGTGGTTCTGTGTGGTTCTCTGTGGTTCTCAGGCGTGTTTAAACTCACCTGTGTGGTTCTGCTGGGTTCTCTGTGGTTCTGCGTGCTTCTCTGTGGTTCTGCTGGGTTCTGTGTGGTTCTCAGGCGTGTTTAAACTCACCTGTGTGGTTCTGTGTGGTTCTCAGGCGTGTTTAAACTCACCTGTGTGGTTCTGTGTGGTTCTCAGGCGTGTTTAAACTCACCTGTGTGGTTCTGTGTGGTTCTCAGGTGTGTTTAAACTCACCTGTGTGGTTCTGTGTGGTTCTCAGGCGTGTTTAAACTCACCTGTGTGGTTCTGTGTGGTTCTCAGGTTCTGGAGGCTCAGATGAAGGTGGATCTGGCTGATAAAGAGAGTCTGGAGGCTCGACGAGCTCAACAAGAAGAAGAAAGCAGAGAAAACTCTAAACTCATGAGTGAACAGAAGTCTGTGAGTCACACACATACTCATACTTCTACTTCACTGGATACTACTGGATACTACTGGATACTACTAGATACTACTAGATACTACTGGATACTACTGGATACTACTGGATACTACTGGATACTACTAGATACTACTGGATACTACTGCAGTATTTCAACAGTGGTATTGATGACAGCAGCAGAAGTGACGGGTCAGAGCCCCACCTGACGCTGACAGAGAGGATTGTGGGAGATATAAGATGAAACACAGATGTGACTGGTACACGTTTCATCCACACAATCACATTTTCTTTTGCTGTGGAACGTGGGCATTTCATGATGAAATATCTTATATAATATATAAATAATAATAATAATAATAAATACTATTACTATATAGTATATATAGTATGTATAGTATATTATACTATACATACTATATATACTATATAGTAATAGTATTCTAACTTCTGTAAATAAATACATGGGACGTACAAACAGTTCTAATGAAATCTGGATTTGAGAAACATATTGTTCGATTATGTTACGTACGTCGTTTGGACCAGTTTAAACTGAAAATACATCATTCAAATACAATTACCATTTATTATCAGGCCCGGCGAGGGACTTATTATAAATGGTACTGGGGGCTGGAAAAAGGCACAAATGGAGGACTAAACAAAGACTGCTCGTGAGCGGCGTCACAGATTAGAACTCCATGAGCTCTAATTTTGAGTGACGGTTTTGTGAAAAAGTATTGAAAGACGGCTCAGTGTCGACACCTTAAAAATCAAATAACATGGGGCCAATGGGGGCCCGACGCCAAAAAAAGTGGCAGTAAAAATATGACGCTTGCTCCAAAAAATAGTTCATGTGAGGAAATGTAAAAAGTCCTCCATGACCCCGCCCTGAGTCCTACAGTCGGCCATATTGGATCAAAGTGCACCTGGCTGTACATTTAGCATCTCCTCCTACACTTTACATTGAAAACACTTCAAATGTGGCCACAAGACACAAAACCCAATAACAATGAAATGTTATGAATGTCAAGTCATTGTGATTTTTTAAACAAAATTGCAATTTTTGGAAAATCAAAAAAATACATAAGTTTGTTAATCTTATTTTTAGGGGAAACTTTCAATCGAGCGTTTGTGTATATTTCCAAGCTGAACACAATGATATGCAAATGTAGAGGCGAGCTAATCAAATGGCTCTCTAGCGCCCTCTCCAAATTAGATTTTTTAAAATTCATAAAAGACTATTTATTTATCGTAGACAAGTGAAAATCCTGATAAGGATGTGATCTGAGACCAGGCACAATTTGAAAAATGACCTGACTCTAGCTTGAGTTTTTATAGCTTTGAGTGTTTATTTACTAAATGCTAATCCGGGGCTAGCAGCTCTCCATTCATTTAATAGCTTAATATTAGCGCGACATTAGCTACTAAGCATGCATTCCTATGGGTGCTGTTAGCTTCAGGTCAGACACATGAACCAGGACGACTGTAAACACAAGACTGCACTCAAATACACTCAACTATTCAACTTACAACTTACAGATCACAAGCTACGAGCTAAACTACAGCGGAACAGTCACACACGAGTGTTTGAGGAGCAAGAGCATGTGGAGTGTTGTTGACAGGGTCACACGTACGAGGAGGTACGAGGCGCTCCTGTCTCACACGTACGAGGAGGTACGAGGCGCTCCTGTCTCACACGTACGAGGAGGTACGAGGCGCTCCTGTCTCACACGTACGAGGAGGTACGAGGCGCTCCTGTCTCACACGTACGAGGAGGTACGAGGCGCTCCTGTCTCACACACGTACGAGGAGGTACGAGGCGCTCCTGTCTCACACACGTACGAGGAGGTACGAGGCGCTCCTGTCTCACACGTACGAGGAGGTACGAGGCGCTCCTGTCTCACACGTACGAGGAGGTACGAGGCGCTCCTGTCTCACACGTACGAGGAGGTACGAGGCGCTCCTGTCTCACACGTACGAGGAGGTACGAGGCGCTCCTGTCTCACACGTACGAGGAGGTACGAGGCGCTCCTGTCTCACACACGTACGAGGAGGTACGAGGCGCTCCTGTCTCACACACGTACGAGGAGGTACGAGGCGCTCCTGTCTCACACGTACGAGGAGGTACGAGGCGCTCCTGTCTCACACGTACGAGGAGGTACGAGGCGCTCCTGTCTCACACGTACGAGGAGGTACGAGGCGCTCCTGTCTCACACGTACGAGGAGGTACGAGGCGCTCCTGTCTCACACACGTACGAGGAGGTACGAGGCGCTCCTGTCTCTCACACGTACGAGGAGGTACGAGGCGCTCCTGTCTCACACGTACGAGGAGGTACGAGGCGCTCCTGTCTCACACGTACGAGGAGGTACGAGGCGCTCCTGTCTCACACACGTACGAGGAGGTACGAGGCGCTCCTGTCTCACACACGTACGAGGAGGTACGAGGCGCTCCTGTCTCACACGTACGAGGAGGTACGAGGCGCTCCTGTCTCACACGTACGAGGAGGTACGAGGCGCTCCTGTCTCACACGTACGAGGAGGTACGAGGCGCTCCTGTCTCACACGTACGAGGAGGTACGAGGCGCTCCTGTCTCACACGTACGAGGAGGTACGAGGCGCTCCTGTCTCACACGTACGAGGAGGTACGAGGCGCTCCTGTCTCACACGTACGAGGAGGTACGAGGCGCTCCTGTCTCACACGTACGAGGAGGTACGAGGCGCTCCTGTCTCACACGTACGAGGAGGTACGAGGCGCTCCTGTCTCTCACACGTACGAGGAGGTACGAGGCGCTCCTGTCTCACACGTACGAGGAGGTACGAGGCGCTCCTGTCTCACACACGTACGAGGAGGTACGAGGCGCTCCTGTCTCACACGTACGAGGAGGTACGAGGCGCTCCTGTCTCACACGTACGAGGAGGTACGAGGCGCTCCTGTCTCTCACACGTACGAGGAGGTACGAGGCGCTCCTGTCTCACACACGTACGAGGAGGTACGAGGCGCTCCTGTCTCACACGTACGAGGAGGTACGAGGAGCTCCTGTCTCTCACACGTACGAGGAGGTACGAGGCGCTCCTGTCTCACACGTACGAGGAGGTACGAGGCGCTCCTGTCTCACACGTACGAGGAGGTACGAGGCGCTCCTGTCTCACACGTACGAGGAGGTACGAGGCGCTCCTGTCTCTCACATGTACGAGGAGGTACGAGGCGCTCCTGTCTCACACGTACGAGGAGGTACGAGGCGCTCCTGTCTCACACGTACGAGGAGGTACGAGGCGCTCCTGTCTCTCACACGTACGAGGAGGTACGAGGCGCTCCTGTCTCACACGTACGAGGAGGTACGAGGCGCTCCTGTCTCACACGTACGAGGAGGTACGAGGCGCTCCTGTCTCACACGTACGAGGAGGTACGAGGCGCTCCTGTCTCACACGTACGAGGAGGTACGAGGCGCTCCTGTCTCACACGTACGAGGAGGTACGAGGCGCTCCTGTCTCACACGTACGAGGAGGTACGAGGCGCTCCTGTCTCACACGTACGAGGAGGTACGAGGCGCTCCTGTCTCACACGTACGAGGAGGTACGAGGCGCTCCTGTCTCACACGTACGAGGAGGTACGAGGCGCTCCTGTCTCACACGTACGAGGAGGTACGAGGCGCTCCTGTCTCACACGTACGAGGAGGTACGAGGCGCTCCTGTCTCTCACGTACGAGGAGGTACGAGGCGCTCCTGTCTCACACGTACGAGGAGGTACGAGGCGCTCCTGTCTCACACACGTACGAGGAGGTACGAGGCGCTCCTGTCTCACACACGTACGAGGAGGTACGAGGCGCTCCTGTCTCACACGTACGAGGAGGTACGAGGCGCTCCTGTCTCACACGTACGAGGAGGTACGAGGCGCTCCTGTCTCACACGTACGAGGAGGTACGAGGCGCTCCTGTCTCACACGTACGAGGAGGTACGAGGCGCTCCTGTCTCACACGTACGAGGAGGTACGAGGCGCTCCTGTCTCTCACGTACGAGGAGGTACGAGGCGCTCCTGTCTCACACACGTACGAGGAGGTACGAGGCGCTCCTGTCTCTCACACGTACGAGGAGGTACGAGGCGCTCCTGTCTCACACGTACGAGGAGGTACGAGGCGCTCCTGTCTCACACGTACGAGGAGGTACGAGGCGCTCCTGTCTCACACGTACGAGGAGGTACGAGGCGCTCCTGTCTCACACGTACGAGGAGGTACGAGGCGCTCCTGTCTCACACGTACGAGGAGGTACGAGGCGCTCCTGTCTCACACGTACGAGGAGGTACGAGGCGCTCCTGTCTCTCACACGTACGAGGAGGTACGAGGCGCTCCTGTCTCACACGTACGAGGAGGTACGAGGCGCTCCTGTCTCACACGTACGAGGAGGTACGAGGCGCTCCTGTCTCACACGTACGAGGAGGTACGAGGCGCTCCTGTCTCACACGTACGAGGAGGTACGAGGCGCTCCTGTCTCACACGTACGAGGAGGTACGAGGCGCTCCTGTCTCACACGTACGAGGAGGTACGAGGCGCTCCTGTCTCACACGTACGAGGAGGTACGAGGCGCTCCTGTCTCTCACACGTACGAGGAGGTACGAGGCGCTCCTGTCTCACACGTACGAGGAGGTACGAGGCGCTCCTGTCTCTCACACGTACGAGGAGGTACGAGGCGCTCCTGTCTCACACGTACGAGGAGGTACGAGGCGCTCCTGTCTCACACGTACGAGGAGGTACGAGGCGCTCCTGTCTCTCACACGTACGAGGAGGTACGAGGCGCTCCTGTCTCTCACACGTACGAGGAGGTACGAGGCGCTCCTGTCTCACACGTACGAGGAGGTACGAGGCGCTCCTGTCTCACACGTACGAGGAGGTACGAGGCGCTCCTGTCTCTCACACGTACGAGGAGGTACGAGGCGCTCCTGTCTCTCACACGTACGAGGAGGTACGAGGCGCTCCTGTCTCATACACGTACGAGGAGGTACGAGGCGCTCCTGTCTCACACGTACGAGGAGGTACGAGGCGCTCCTGTCTCACACGTACGAGGAGGTACGAGGCGCTCCTGTCTCTCACACGTACGAGGAGGTACGAGGCGCTCCTGTCTCTCACACGTACGAGGAGGTACGAGGCGCTCCTGTCTCTCACACGTACGAGGAGGTACGAGGCGCTCCTGTCTCACACGTACGAGGAGGTACGAGGCGCTCCTGTCTCTCACACGTACGAGGAGGTACGAGGCGCTCCTGTCTCACACGTACGAGGAGGTACGAGGCGCTCCTGTCTCACACGTACGAGGAGGTACGAGGCGCTCCTGTCTCACACGTACGAGGAGGTACGAGGCGCTCCTGTCTCACACATGTACGAGGAGGTAC
>NW_027315939.1:0-97072 GCF_026437365.1 Eucyclogobius newberryi | reverse complement strand
GGGAGGGGGGGGGTGGGGGGGTGGGGTGGTTGTGGTGTTGTGGTGGTTTGGTTGTGGTGGGTTGGTGTTGAGGTTGGTAGGTTTAGGGGGTGTTGGTGTGTTTGGGTTTGAGTGAGTGTTTGAGTTGTTAGGGTATAGTTTAGTTTTTAGGTTATTGTTTGGTAGTTGTGTTTGTTAGTTGTTTTAGTGAGAGTTATAGTTAGAGTTTTGTTATAGTTATAGTTATAGTGTTAGTTAGTTTAGTTAAGTTAGTGTTTAGTGAAAGTTTTAGTTATAGTTATAGTTAAAGTTATAGTTAGTTATAGTTAAGTTATTATAGTTAAAGTTATGGTTATAGTTTAGTTTAGTTATAGTTATAGTTAAAGTTAAGTTATAGTTATGGTTTAGTTATAGTTATAGTTAAAGTTAAAGTTAAAGTTAAGTTATAGTTATAGGTTATGGTTATAGTTTAAGGTTATAGTTATAGTTATAGTTATGTTATAGTTAAAGTTATAGTTAAGTTATATTTAAAGTTATAGTTATAGTTATAGTTATAGTTTTAGTTATAGTTATAGTTATAGTTATAGTTAAAGTTATAGTTATAGTTATAGTTAAAGTTAAAGTTAAAGTTATAGTTAAAGTTATAGTTAAGTTATAGTTATAGTTATAGTTATGGTTATAGTTATAGTTTATAGTTAGTAGTTAAAGTTATAGTTATAGTTATAGTTATGGTTATAGTTATAGTTATAGTTATAGTTATGGTTATGTTATAGTTATAGTTATAGTTATAGTTAAAGTTTAGTTAAAGTTATAGTTATAGTTATAGTTAAAGTTATAGTTATAGTTAAGTTATAGTTAAAGTTATAGGTTAAGTTATAGTTAAAGTTATAGTTATAGTTATAGTTAAAGTTATAGTTAAAGTTATAGTTATAGTTATAGTTATAGTTATAGTTATAGTTATATAGTTATAGTTATAGTTATAGTTATAGTTAAAGTTAAAGTATAGTTATCGTTATAGTTATAGTCTATATTTAAAGTTAAGTTACAGTTAACTTACTCTATTACCTAGTACACTATTCCTTACAAGTAACTCTATCAGTTATAGTTATGGTTATTATTTAAGTAACAGTTAAAGTTAACTCTAAAGTTAACGTTTATATTTATAGTTTTAAGTTATATAGTTAACAATATCACTAACACGTACACTACCTTAACACTAACACTAACACTAACCCTAACACTAACCCTATCTAACGAACCCTACACTAACACTAACCTAACTACTACCTAACATAACACTAACACTAACACTAACCTACCTAACACTAACATTAACACTATCACTAACACTAACACTAACATTAACATTAACACTAACACTAACACTAACACTAACCCTAAACCTAACCCTAACACTAACACTAACACTAACCCTAACACTACACTAACCCTAACACTAACACTAACACTAACACTAACACTAACCCTAACACTAACACTAACACTAACACTAACCCTAACCCTAACCCTAACCCTAACCCTAACCCACTAACCCTAGCCCTAACACTAACCCTAACACTAACACTAACACTAACACTAACACTAACACTAACCTAACACTAACACTAACACTAACCCTAACCCTAACCCTAACCCACTAACCCTAACCCTAGCCCTAACACTAACACTAACACTAACATTAACACTAACACTAACACTAACCCTAACCCTAACCCTAGCCCTAACACTAACACTAACCCTAACCCTAACCCTAACCCACTAACCCTAACCCTAACCCTAACACTAACACTAACACTAACATTAACACTAACACTAACACTAACACTAACATTAACATTAACACTAACACTAACACTAACACTAACCCTAAACCTAACCCTAACACTAACACTAACACTAACCCTAACACTAACACTAACCCTAACACTAACCCTAACACTAACCCTAACACTATCCCTAACACTAACACTAACCCTAACCCTAACACTAACCCTAACACTAACCCTAACACTAACACTAACCCTAACATTAACACTAACACTAACACTAACACTAACACTAACCCTAACCCTAACACTAACATTAACACTAACACTAACACTAACCCTAACCCTAACCCTAGCCCTAACACTAACACTAACATTAACACTAACCCTTACACTAACACTAACACTAACATTAACACTAACCCTAACCCTAACCCTAACCCTAACCCTAACACTAACACTAACACTAACCCTAAAACTAACACTAACACTAACACTAACACTAACCCTAACACTAACACTAACACTAACCCTAACCCTAACCCTAACCCACTAACCCTAACCCTAGCCCTAACACTAACACTAACACTAACATTAACACTAACACTAACACTAACTCTAACCCTAACACTAACACTAACACTAACATTAACACTAACACTAACACTAACACTAACATTAACATTAACACTAACACTAACACTAACACTAACCCTAAACCTAACCCTAACACTAACACTAACACTAACCCTAACACTAACACTAACCCTAACACTAACACTAACACTAACACTAACACTAACCCTAACACTAACACTAACACTAACACTAACCCTAACCCTAACCCTAACCCTAACCCTAACCCACTAACCCTAGCCCTAACACTAACCCTAACACTAACACTAACACTAACACTAACACTAACCCTAACACTAACACTAACACTAACCCTAACCCTAACCCTAACCCACTAACCCTAACCCTAGCCCTAACACTAACACTAACACTAACATTAACACTAACACTAACACTAACCCTAACCCTAACCCTAGCCCTAACACTAACACTAACCCTAACCCTAACCCTAACCCACTAACCCTAACCCTAACCCTAACACTAACACTAACACTAACATTAACACTAACACTAACCCTAACCCTAGCCGTAACACTAACACTAACACTAACCCTAGCCTAACACTAACACTAACACTAACACTAACCCTAACCCTAGCCCTAAAACTAACACTAACACTAACACTAACACTAACACTAACCCTAACACTAACACTAACACTAACACTAAAACTAACACTAACACTAACACTAACCCTAACACTAACACTAACACTAACCCTAACACTAACACTAACCCTAACACTAACCCTAACCCTAACCCTAACCCTAACACTAACACTAACCCTAACACTAACCCTAACACTAACACTAACCCTAACATTAACACTAACACTAACACTAACACTAACACTAACACTAACCCTAACACTAACACTAACACTAACACTAACACTAACCCTAACACTAACCCTAACACTAACACTAACACTAACCCTAGCCCTAACACTAACACTAACATTAACACTAACACTAACACTAACACTAACCCTAACCCTAACCCTAGCCCTAACACTAACACTAACACTAACATTAACACTAACCCTAGCCCTAACACTAACACTAACATTAACACTAACCCTAACCCTAGCCCTAACACTAACACTAATCCTAGCCCTAACACTAACACTAACACTAACATTAACACTAACCCTAACCCTAACCCTAACCCACTAACCCTAACCCTAGCCCTAACACTAACACTAACCCTAGCCCTAACACTAACACTAACATTAACACTAACACTAACACTAACCCTAACCCTAACCCTAACCCTAGCCCTAACACTAACACTAACACTAACATTAACACTAACCCTAGCCCTAACACTAACACTAACATTAACACTAACCCTAACCCTAGCCCTAACACTAACACTAACACTAATCCTAGCCCTAACACTAACACTAACATTAACACTAACCCTAACACTAACACTAACACTAACATTAACACTAACCCTAACCCTAACCCTAACCCTAACCCTAACACTAACCCTAACACTAACACTAACACTAACACTAACACTAACACTAACACTAACCCTAACACTAACACTAACACTAACACTAACACTAACCCTAACACTAACACTAACACTAACCCTAACCCTAACCCTAACCCACTAACCCTAACCCTAGCCCTAACACTAACACTAACACTAACACTAACATTAACACTAACACTAACACTAACCCTAACCCTAACCCTAGCCCTAACACTAACACTAACCCTAACCCTAACCCTAACCCACTAACCCTAACCCTAACACTAACATTAACACTAACACTAACACTAACCCTAACCCTAACCCTAGTCCTAACACTAACATTAACACTAACCCTTACACTAACACTAACACTAACACTAACATTAACACTAACCCTAACCCTAACCCTAACCCTAACACTAACACTAACACTAACCCTAACACTAACACTAACACTAACACTAACACTAACCCTAACACTAACACTAACCCTAACCCACTAACCCTAACCCTAGCCCTAACACTAACACTAACACTAACACTAACACTAACCCTAACACTAACACTAACACTAACATTAACACTAACACTAACCCTAACCCTAACCCTAGCCCTAACACTAACACTAACACTAACATTAACACTAACCCTAGCCCTAATACTAACACTAACACTAACCCTAACCCTAGCCCTAACACTAACACTAACATTAACATTAACACTAACACTAACCCTAACCCTAGCCCTAACACTAACACTAACACTAACCCTAACACTAACCCTAGCCCTAACACTAACACTAACACTAACACTAACACTAACACTAACATTAACACTAACACTAACACTAACCCTAACCCTAACCCTAGCCCTAACACTAACATTAACACTAACACTAACACTAACCCTAACACTAACATTAACACTAACACTAACCCTAACCCTAACCCTAACCCTAGCCCTAACACTAACACTAACACTAACATTAACACTAACCCTAGCCCTAATACTAACACTAACACTAACACTAACCCTAACCCTAGCCCTAACACTAACACTAACATTAACATTAACACTAACACTAACCCTAACCCTAGCCCTAACACTAACACTAACACTAACCCTAACACTAACCCTAGCCCTAACACTAACACTAACACTAACACTAACACTAACACTAACATTAACACTAACACTAACACTAACCCTAACCCTAACCCTAGCCCTAACACTAACACTAACACTAACACTAACACTAACACTAACATTAACACTAACACTAACATTAACACTAACACTAACACTAACCCTAACCCTAGCCCTAACACTAACACTAACACTAACACTAACATTAACACTAACCCTAGCCCTAATACGAACACTAACACTAACCCTAACCCTAGCCCTAACACTAACACTAACACTAACACTAACACTAACCCTAACCCTAACCCTAACACTAACACTAACACTAACACTAACCCTAGCCCTAACACTAACACTAACACTAACATTAACACTAACACTAACCCTAACCCTAGCCGTAACACTAACACTAACCCTAGCCTAACACTAACATTAACACTAACACTAACCCTAACCCTAGCCGTAACACTAACACTAACACTAACCCTAGCCTAACACTAACACTAACACTAACACTAACACTAACCCTAACCCTAGCCCTAGCCCTAAAACTAACACTAACACTAACACTAACCCTAACCCTAACCCTAACACTAACACTAACACTAACACTAACCCTAACACTAACACTAACACTAACACTAACCCTAACCCTAACCCTAACCCACTAACCCTAACCCTAGCCCTAACACTAACACTAACATTAACACTAACACTAACACTAACACTAACACTAACACTAACCCTAACACTAACACTAACACTAACCCTAACCCTAACCCTAACCCTAACCCACTAACCCTAACCCTAGCCCTAACACTAACACTAACACTAACACTAACATTAACACTAACACTAACACTAACCCTAACCCTAACCCTAGCCCTAACACTAACACTAACCCTAACCCTAACCCACTAACCCTAACCCTAACCCTAACACTAACACTAACATTAACACTAACACTAACACTAACCCTAACCCTAACCCTAGCCCTAACACTAACACTAACATTAACACTAACCCTTACACTAACACTAACACTAACACTAACACTAACATTAACACTAACCCTAACCCTAACACTAACACTAACACTAACCCTAACACTAACACTAACACTAACACTAACACTAACCCTAACACTAACACTAACACTAACCCTAACCCTAACCCACTAACCCTAACCCTAGCCCTAACACTAACACTAACACTAACACTAACATTAACACTAACACTAACACTAACCCTAACACTAACACTAACACTAACATTAACACTAACACTAACCCTAGCCCTAACACTAACACTAACATTAACACTAACCCTAGCCCTAATACTAACACTAACACTAACCCTAACCCTAGCCCTAACACTAACACTAGCATTAACATTAACACTAACACTAACCCTAACCCTAACCCTAGCCCTAACACTAACACTAACCCTAACACTAACCCTAGCCCTAACACTAACACTAACACTAACACTAACACTAACAATAACACTAACATTAACACTAACACTAACACTAACCCTAACCCTAACCCTAGCCCTAACACTAACACTAACACTAACACTAACACCAACACTAACACTAACATTAACACTAACACTAACATTAACACTAACACTAACACTAACCCTAACCCTAGCCCTAACACTAACACTAACACTAACATTAACACTAACCCTAGCCCTAATACGAACACTAACACTAACCCTAACCCTAGCCCTAACACTAACACTAACACTAACACTAACCCTAACCCTAACCCTAACACTAACACTAACACTAACCCTAGCCCTAACACTAACACTAACATTAACACTAACACTAACCCTAACCCTAGCCGTAACACTAACACTAACACTAACATTAACACTAACACTAACCCTAACCCTAGCCGTAACACTAACACTAACCCTAGCCTAAAACTAACACTAACACTAACACTAACACTAACCCTAACCCTAGCCCTAGCCCTAAAACTAACACTAACACTAACACTAACCCTAACCCTAACCCTAACACTAACACTAACACTAACACTAACACTAACCCTAACACTAACACTAACCCTAACACTAACACTAACACTAACCCTAACACTAACCCTAACACTAACCCTAACACTATCCCTAACACTAACACTAACCCTAACACTAACCCTAACACTAACCCTAACACTAACACTAACCCTAACATTAACACTAACACTAACACTAACACTAACACTAACACTAACACTAACCCTAACCCTAACACTAACACTAACACTAACACTAACACTAACCCTAACCCTAACACTAACACTAACACTAACACTAACCCTAGCCCTAACACTAACACTAACACTAACACTAACATTAACACTAACACTAACACTAACCCTAACCCTAACCCTAGCCCTAACACTTACACTAACACTAACATTAACACTAACCCTAGCCCTAACACTAACACTAACATTAACACTAACACTAACACTAATCCTAGCCCTAACACTAACACTAACACTAACACTAACATCAACACTAACCCTAACCCTAACCCTAACCCACTAACCCTAACCCTAGCCCTAACACTAACACTAACCCTAACATTAACATTAACACTAACACTAACACTAACCCTAAACCTAACCCTAACACTAACACTAACCCTAACACTAACACTAACCCTAACACTAACACTAACACTAACACTAACACTAACACTAACCCTAACACTAACACTAACACTAACACTAACACTAACCCTAACCCTAACCCTAACCCACTAACCCTAACCCTAACCCTAGCCCTAACACTAACCCTAACACTAACACTAACACTAACACTAACACTAACACTAACCCTAACACTAACACTAACACTAACCCTAACCCTAACCCACTAACCCTAACCCTAGCCCTAACACTAACACTAACACTAACACTAACACTAACACTAACACTAACACTAACACTAACCCTAACCCTAACCCTAACCCTAGCCCTAACACTAACACTAACCCTAACCCTAACCCTAACCCACTAACCCTAACCCTAACACTAACACTAACACTAACACTAACACTAACACTAACATTAACACTAACACTAACCCTAACCCTAGCCGTAACACTAACACTAACACTAACACTAACCCTAGCCTAACACTAACACTAACACTAACACTAACCCTAACCCTAACCCTAACCCTAGCCCTAGCCCTAAAACTAACACTAACACTAACACTAACACTAACACTAACACTAACCCTAACACTAACACTAACACTAACACTAAAACTAACACTAACACTAACACTAACACTAACACTAACCCTAGCCTAACACTAACACGAATACTAACACTAACCCTAACCCTAACCCTAGCCCTAGCCCTAAAACTAACACTAACACTAACACTAACACTAACACTAACATTAACACTAACCCTAACCCTAACCCTAACCCTAGCCCTAACACTTACACTAACACTAACATTAACACTAACCCTAGCCCTAACACTAACACTAACATTAACACTAACACTAACACTAACACTAATCCTAGCCCTAACACTAACACTAACACTAACACTAACATCAACACTAACCCTAACCCTAACCCTAACCCACTAACCCTAACCCTAGCCCTAACACTAACACTAACACTAACATTAACACTAACACTAACACTAACACTAACACTAACATTAACATTAACACTAACACTAACACTAACCCTAAACCTAACCCTAACACTAACACTAACCCTAACACTAACACTAACCCTAACACTAACACTAACACTAACACTAACACTAACCCTAACACTAACACTAACACTAACACTAACCCTAACCCTAACCCTAACCCACTAACCCTGACCCTAACCCTAGCCCTAACACTAACCCTAACACTAACACTAACACTAACACTAACCCTAACACTAACACTAACACTAACCCTAACCCTAACCCACTAACCCTAACCCTAGCCCTAACACTAACACTAACACTAACACTAACATTAACACTAACACTAACACTAACCCTAACCCTAACCCTAACCCTAGCCCTAACACTAACACTAACCCTAACCCTAACCCTAACCCACTAACCCTAACCCTAACCCTAACACTAACACTAACACTAACACTAACATTAACACTAACACTAACCCTAACCCTAGCCGTAACACTAACACTAACACTAACACTAACACTAACCCTAGCCTAACACTAACACTAACACTAACACTAACCCTAACCCTAACCCTAGCCCTAGCCCTAAAACTAACACTAACACTAACACTAACACTAACACTAACACTAACCCTAACACTAACACTAACACTAACACTAAAACTAACACTAACACTAACACTAACACTAACACTAACACTAACCCTAACACTAACACTAACACTAACCCTAACACTAACCCTAACACTAACACTAACACTAACCCTAACACTAACCCTAACACTAACCCTAACCCTAACCCTAACACTAACACTAACCCTAACCCTAACACTAACCCTAACACTAACACTAACCCTAACATTAACACTAACACTAACACTAACACTAACACTAACCCTAACACTAACACTAACACTAACACTAACCCTAACACTAACCCTAACACTAACACTAACACTAACCCTAGCCCTAACACTAACACTAACATTAACACTAACACTAACCCTAACCCTAACCCTAGCCCTAACACTAACACTAACACTAACATTAACACTAACCCTAGCCCTAACACTAACACTAACATTAACTCTAACCCTAACCCTAGCCCTAACACTAACACTAATCCTAGCCCTAACACTAACACTAACACTAACATTAACACTAACCCTAACCCTAACCCTAACCCACTAACCCTAACCCTAGCCCTAACACTAACACTAACCGTAGCCCTAACACTAACACTAACATTAACACTAACACTAACACTAACCCTAACCCTAACCCTAGCCCTAACACTAACACTAACACTAACATTAACACTAACCCTAGCCCTAACACTAACACTAACATTAACACTAACCCTAACCCTAGCCCTAACACTAACACTAACACTAATCCTAGCCCTAACACTAACACTAACATTAACACTAACCCTAACACTAACATTAACACTAACCCTAACCCTAACCCTAACCCTAACCCTAACACTAACCCTAACACTAACACTAACACTAACACTAACACTAACACTAACCCTAACACTAACACTAACACTAACACTAACACTAACACTAACACTAACCCTAACACTAACACTAACACTAACCCTAACCCTAACCCTAACCCACTAACCCTAACCCTAGCCCTAACACTAACACTAACACTAACACTAACATTAACACTAACACTAACACTAACCCTAACCCTAACCCTAGCCCTAACACTAACACTAACCCTAACCCTAACCCTAACCCACTAACCATAACCCTAACCCTAACACTAACACTAACATTAACACAAACACTAACACTAACCCTAACCCTAACCCTAGCCCTAACACTAACACTAACATTAACATTAACACTAACCCTTACACTAACACTAACACTAACATTAACACTAAGCCTAACCCTAACCCTAACCCTAACCCTAACACTAACACTAACACTAACCCTAACACTAACACTAACACTAACACTAACACTAACACTAACACTAACCCTAACCCTAACCCACTAACCCTAACCCTAGCCCTAACACTAACACTAACACTAACACTAACATTAACACTAACACTAACACTAACACTAACCCTAACACTAACACTAACACTAACATTAACACTAACACTAACCCTAACCCTAACCCTAGCCCTAACACTAACACTAACATTAACACTAACCCTAGCCCTAATACTAACACTAACACAAACCCTAACCCTAGCCCTAACACTAACATTAACATTAACACTAACACTAACCCTAACCCTAGCCCTAACACTAACACTAACACTAACCCTAACACTAACCCTAGCCCTAACACTAACACTAACACTAACACTAACACTAACACTAACACTAACACTAACATTAACACTAACACTAACACTAACCCTAACCCTAACCCTAGCCCTAACACTAACACTAACACTAACACTAACATTAACACTAACACTAACATTAACACTAACACTAACACTAACCCTAACCCTAACCCTAGCCCTAACACTAACACTAACACTAACATTAACACTAACCCTAGCCCTAATACGAACACTAACACTAACCCTAACCCTAGCCCTAACACTAACACTAACACTAACACTAACCCTAACCCTAACACTAACACTAACACTAACACTAACCCTAGCCCTAACACTAACACTAACACTAACATTAACACTAACACTAACCCTAACCCTAGCCGTAACACTAACACTAACCCTAGCCTAACACTAACATTAACACTAACACTAACACTAACCCTAGCCTAACACTAACACTAACACTAACACTAACACTAACCCTAACCCTAGCCCTAGCCCTAAAACTAACACTAACACTAACACTAACCCTAACCCTAACCCTAACCCTAACACTAACACTAACACTAACACTAACACTAACACTAACACTAACACTAACCCTAACACTAACACTAACACTAACACTAACACTAACACTAACACTAAAACTAACACTAACACTAACACTAACACTAACACTAACACTAACCCTAACACTAACCCTAACACTAACACTAACACTAACCCTAACACTAACCCTAACACTAACCCTAACACTATCCCTAACACTAACACTAACCCTAACCCTAACACTAACCCTAACACTAACCCTAACACTAACACTAACACTAACCCTAACATTAACACTAACACTAACACTAACACTAACACTTACACTAACACTAACCCTAACCCTAACACTAACACTAACACTAACACTAACACTAACCCTAACACTAACACTAACACTAACACTAACACTAACATTAACACTAACACTAACACTAACACTAACCCTAACCCTAACCCTAGCCCTAACACTAACACTAACACTAACATTAACACTAACCCTAGCCCTAACACTAACACTAACACTAACACTAATCCTAGCCCTAACACTAACACTAACACTAACACTAACATTAACACTAACCCTAACCCTAACCCTAACCCACTAACCCTAACCCTAGCCCTAACACTAACACTAACACTAACATTAACACTAACACTAACACTAACACTAACATTAACATTAACACTAACACTAACACTAACCCTAAACCTAACCCTAACACTAACACTAACACTAACACTAACATTAACCCTAACACTAACACTAACACTAACACTAACACTAACACTAAAACTAAAACTAACACTAACACTAAAACTAAAACTAACACTAACACTAACACTAAAACTAACACTAACACTAACACTAACACTAACCCTAACCCTAACCCTAACCCTAACACTAACACTAACCCTAACACTAACCCTAACACTAACCCTAACACTAACACTAACCCTAACCCTAACACTAACCCTAACACTAACCCTA
This sequence comes from Eucyclogobius newberryi, assembly GCF_026437365.1. NCBI lineage: Eukaryota > Metazoa > Chordata > Actinopteri > Gobiiformes > Gobiidae > Eucyclogobius > Eucyclogobius newberryi. Next base: position 84,476 of record NW_027315939.1, on the reverse strand, counting down.
ACATTAACACTAACACTAACACTAACACTAACACTAACACTAACCCTAACACTAACACTAACACTAACCCTAACCCTAACCCTAACACTAACACTAACCCTAACACTAACACTAACACTAACACTAACCCTAACCATAACCATAACCATAACACTAACACTAACACTAACACTAACACTAACACTAACACTAACACTAACCCTAACCCTAACCCTAACTCTAACCCTAACCCTAACACTAACACTAACACTAACACTAACACTAACACTAACACTAACCCTAACACTAACACTAACACTAACCCTAACACTAACCCTAACACTAACACTAACCCTAACACTAACACTAACCCTAACCCACTAACACTAACACTAACACTAACCCTAACCCTAACCCTAACACTAACACTAACACTAACACTAACACTAACACTAACCCTAACACTAACACTAACACTAACACTAACCCTAACACTAACATTAACACTAACCCTAGCCCTAATACTAACACTAACACTAACACTAACCCTAACCCTAACACTAACACTAACATTAACACTAACACTAACACTAACACTAACACTAACACTAACACTAACATTAACACTAACACTAACACTAACACTAACACTAACACTAACACTAACACTAACACTAACCCTAACCCTAGCCCTAGCCCTAGCCCTAACACTAACACTAACACTAACACTAACATTAACACTAACACTAACACTAACACTAACACTAACATTAACACTAACACTAACATTAACACTAACACTAACACTAACCCTAACCCTAGCCCTAACACTAAGACTAACATTAACACTAACCCTAGCCCTAACACTAACACTAACCCTAACCCTAACCCTAGCCCTAACAATAACACTAACACTAACACTAACACTAACCCTAACACTAACACTAACACTAACACTAACCCTAACACTAACACTAGCCCTAACACTAACACTAACATTAACATTAACACTAACACTAACACTAACCCTAACCCTAGCACTAACACTAACACTAGCACTAACATTAACACTAACCCTAGCCCTAACACTAACATTAACACTAACCCTAACCCTAACCCTAACACTAACACTAACACTAATCCTAGCCCTAACACTAACACTAACACTAACACTAACATTAACACTAACCCTAACACTAACACTAACATTAACACTAACACTAACACTAACACTAACCCTAACCCTAACCCTAGCCCTAACACTAACACTAACACTAACACTAACACTAACACTAACCCTAACCCTAACCCTAACCCTAACCCTAACACTAACACTAATACTAACACTAACACTAACACTAACCCTAACCCTAACACTAACCCTAACCCTAACACTAACACTAACCCTAACACTAACACTAACACTAACACTAACCCTAACCCTAACCCTAACACTAACACTAACACTAACACTAACACTAACACTAACACTAACCCTAACCCTAACCCTAACCCTAACCCTAACCCTAGCCCTAACACTAACACTAAAACTAACACTAACACTAACATTAACACTAACCCTAGCCCTAACACTAACACTAACATTAACACTAACCCTAACCCTAGCCCTAACAATAACACTAACACTAACACTAACACTAACCCTAACACTAACACTAACACTAACCCTAACACTAACACTAACACTAACACTAGCCCTAACACTAACACTAACATTAACACTAACACTAACACTAACCCTAACCCTAACCCTAGCACTAACACTAACACTAACACTAACATTAACACTAACCCTAGCCCTAACACTAACACTAACATTAACACTAACCCTAACCCTAGCCCTAACACTAACACTAACACTAATCCTAGCCCTAACACTAACACTAACACTAACATTAACACTAACCCTAACACTAACACTAACACTAACATTAACACTAACACTAACACTAACCCTAACACTAACCCTAACACTAACACTAACACTAACACTAACCCTAACCCTAACACTAACCCTAACCCTAACACTAACACTAACCCTAACACTAACACTAACACTAACACTAACACTAACCCTAACCCTAACACTAACACTAACACTAACACTAACACTAACACTAACACTAACCCTAACCCTAACCCTAACCCTAACACTAACACTAACACTAACACTAACACTAACACTAACATTAACACTAACACTAACATTAACACTAACACTAACACTAACCCTAACCCTAGCCCTAACACTAACACTAACACTAACATTAACACTAACCCTAGCCCTAATACGAACACTAACACTAACCCTAACCCTAGCCCTAACACTAACACTAACACTAACACTAACCCTAACCCTAACCCTAACACTAACACTAACACTAACACTAACCCTAGCCCTAACACTAACACTAACACTAACACTAACATTAACACTAACACTAACCCTAACCCTAGCCGTAACACTAACACTAACACTAACCCTAGCCTAACACTAACATTAACACTAACACTAACCCTAACCCTAGCCGTAACACTAACACTAACCCTAGCCTAACACTAACACTAACACTAACACTAACCCTAACCCTAGCCCTAGCCCTAAAACTAACACTAACACTAACACTAACCCTAACCCTAACCCTAACCCTAACCCTAACACTAACACTAACACTAACACTAACACTAACACTAACACTAACCCTAACACTAACACTAACACTAACACTAACACTAACACTAACACTAAAACTAACACTAACACTAACACTAACACTAACACTAACACTAACACTAACCCTAACACTAACACTAACCCTAACACTAACACTAACACTAACCCTAACACTAACCCTAACACTAACCCTAACACTATCCCTAACACTAACACTAACCCTAACCCTAACACTAACCCTAACACTAACACTTACACTAACACTAACCCTAACCCTAACACTAACACTAACACTAACACTAACCCTAACACTAACACTAACACTAACACTAACCCTAGCCCTAACACTAACACTAACACTAACACTAACATTAACACTAACACTAACACTAACCCTAACCCTAGCCCTAACACTAACACTAACACTAACATTAACACTAACCCTAGCCCTAACACTAACACTAACATTAACACTAACACTAACACTAACACTAACACTAATCCTAGCCCTAACACTAACACTAACACTAACACTAACATTAACACTAACCCTAACCCTAACCCTAACCCACTAACCCTAACCCTAGCCCTAACACTAACACTAACACTAACATTAACACTAACACTAACACTAACACTAACACTAACATTAACATTAACACTAACACTAACACTAACACTAACCCTAAACCTAACCCTAACACTAACACTAACACTAACACTAACACTAACACTAACATTAACCCTAACACTAACACTAACACTAACACTAAAACTAAAACTAACACTAACACTAAAACTAACACTAACACTAACACTAACACTAACCCTAACCCTAACCCTAACACTAACACTAACCCTAACACTAACCCTAACACTAACCCTAACACTAACACTAACACTAACACTAACCCTAACACTAACCCTAACACTAACACTAACCCTAACCCTAACCCTAACACTAACCCTAACACTAACCCTAACATTAACACTAACACTAACACTAACACTAACACTAACCCTAACACTAACACTAACACTAACCCTAACCCTAACCCTAACACTAACACTAACCCTAACACTAACACTAACACTAACACTAACCCTAACCATAACCATAACCATAACACTAACACTAACACTAACACTAACACTAACACTAACACTAACACTAACACTAACCCTAACCCTAACCCTAACCCTAACACTAACACTAACACTAACACTAACACTAACCCTAACACTAACACTAACACTAACCCTAACACTAACCCTAACACTAACACTAACACTAACCCTAACACTAACACTAACCCTAACCCACTAACACTAACACTAACACTAACACTAACCCTAACCCTAACCCTAACACTAACACTAACACTAACACTAACACTAACCCTAACACTAACACTAACACTAACACTAACACTAACCCTAACACTAACACTAACATTAACACTAACCCTAGCCCTAATACTAACACTAACACTAACACTAACCCTAACCCTAACACTAACACTAACACTAACACTAACACTAACACTAACACTAACACTAACACTAACATTAACACTAACACTAACACTAACACTAACACTAACACTAACACTAACCCTAACCCTAGCCCTAGCCCTAGCCCTAACACTAACACTAACACTAACACTAACATTAACACTAACACTAACACTAACACTAACATTAACACTAACACTAACATTAACACTAACACTAACACTAACCCTAGCCCTAACACTAAGACTAACATTAACACTAACCCTAGCCCTAACACTAACACTAACCCTAACCCTAACCCTAGCCCTAACAATAACACTAACACTAACACTAACACTAACACTAACCCTAACACTAACACTAACACTAACCCTAACACTAACACTAGCCCTAACACTAACACTAACATTAACATTAACACTAACACTAACACTAACCCTAACCCTAGCACTAACACTAACACTAGCACTAACATTAACACTAACCCTAGCCCTAACACTAACATTAACACTAACCCTAACCCTAACCCTAACACTAACACTAACACTAACACTAACACTAATCCTAGCCCTAACACTAACACTAACACTAACACTAACATTAACACTAACCCTAACACTAACACTAACACTAACACTAACATTAACACTAACACTAACACTAACACTAACACTAACCCTAACCCTAACCCTAACCCTAGCCCTAACACTAACACTAACACTAACACTAACACTAACACTAACCCTAACACTAACCCTAACCCTAACCCTAACACTAACACTAACACTAATACTAACACTAACACTAACACTAACCCTAACCCTAACACTAACCCTAACCCTAACACTAACACTAACACTAACACTAACCCTAACCCTAACCCTAACACTAACATTAACACTAACACTAACACTAACACTAACACTAACACTAACATTAACATTAAAACTAACACTAACACTAACACTAACCCTAAACCTAACCCTAACACTAACACTAACACTAACATTAACCCTAACACTAACACTAACACTAACACTAAAACTAAAACTAACACTAACACTAAAACTAACACTAACACTAACACTAACATTAACACTAACACTAACACTAACACTAACACTAATCCTAGACCTAACACTAACACTAACACTAACATTAACACTAACCCTAACCCTAACCCTAACCCACTAACCCTAACCCTAGCCCTAACACTAACACTAACACTAACATTAACACTAACACTAACACTAACACTAACACTAACATTAACATTAACACTAACACTAACACTAACACTAACCCTAAACCTAACCCTAACACTAACACTAACACTAACACTAACACTAACACTAACATTAACCCTAACACTAACACTAACACTAAAACTAAAACTAACACTAACACTAAAACTAACACTAACACTAACACTAACACTAACCCTAACCCTAACCCTAACACTAACACTAACCCTAACACTAACCCTAACACTAACCCTAACACTAACACTAACACTAACACTAACCCTAACACTAACCCTAACACTAACACTAACCCTAACCCTAACCCTAACACTAACCCTAACACTAACCCTAACATTAACACTAACACTAACACTAACACTAACACTAACCCTAACACTAACACTAACACTAACCCTAACCCTAACCCTAACACTAACACTAACCCTAACACTAACACTAACACTAACACTAACCCTAACCATAACCATAACCATAACACTAACACTAACACTAACACTAACACTAACACTAACACTAACACTAACACTAACACTAACACTAACCCTAACCCTAACCCTAACCCTAACCCTAACACTAACACTAACACTAACACTAACACTAACCCTAACACTAACACTAACACTAACCCTAACACTAACCCTAACACTAACACTAACACTAACCCTAACACTAACACTAACCCACTAACACTAACACTAACACTAACACTAACCCTAACCCTAACCCTAACACTAACACTAACACTAACACTAACACTAACACTAACCCTAACACTAACACTAACACTAACACTAACACTAACCCTAACACTAACACTAACATTAACACTAACCCTAGCCCTAATACTAACACTAACACTAACACTAACCCTAACCCTAACACTAACACTAACACTAACACTAACACTAACACTAACACTAACACTAACACTAACATTAACACTAACACTAACACTAACACTAACACTAACACTAACACTAACACTAACCCTAACCCTAGCCCTAGCCCTAGCCCTAACACTAACACTAACACTAACACTAACATTAACACTAACACTAACACTAACACTAACATTAACACTAACACTAACATTAACACTAACACTAACACTAACCCTAACCCTAGCCCTAACACTAAGACTAACATTAACACTAACCCTAGCCCTAACACTAACACTAACCCTAACCCTAACCCTAGCCCTAACAATAACACTAACACTAACACTAACACTAACACTAACCCTAACACTAACACTAACACTAACCCTAACACTAACACTAGCCCTAACACTAACACTAACATTAACATTAACACTAACACTAACACTAACCCTAACCCTAGCACTAACACTAACACTAGCACTAACATTAACACTAACCCTAGCCCTAACACTAACATTAACACTAACCCTAACCCTAACCCTAACACTAACACTAACACTAACACTAACACTAATCCTAGCCCTAACACTAACACTAACACTAACACTAACATTAACACTAACCCTAACACTAACACTAACACTAACACTAACATTAACACTAACACTAACACTAACACTAACACTAACCCTAACCCTAACCCTAACCCTAGCCCTAACACTAACACTAACACTAACACTAACACTAACACTAACCCTAACACTAACCCTAACCCTAACCCTAACACTAACACTAACACTAATACTAACACTAACACTAACACTAACCCTAACCCTAACACTAACCCTAACCCTAACACTAACACTAACCCTAACACTAACACTAACACTAACACTAACCCTAACCCTAACCCTAACACTAACATTAACACTAACACTAACACTAACACTAACACTAACACTAACACTAACATTAACATTAAAACTAACACTAACACTAACACTAACCCTAAACCTAACCCTAACACTAACACTAACACTAACACTAACACTAACACTAACATTAACCCTAACACTAACACTAACACTAACACTAAAACTAAAACTAACACTAACACTAAAACTAACACTAACACTAACACTAACACTAACCCTAACCCTAACCCTAACACTAACACTAACCCTAACACTAACCCTAACACTAACCCTAACACTAACACTAACACTAACACTAACCCTAACACTAACCCTAACACTAACACTAACCCTAACCCTAACCCTAACACTAACCCTAACACTAACCCTAACATTAACACTAACACTAACACTAACACTAACACTAACCCTAACACTAACACTAACCCTAACCCTAACACTAACACTAACACTAACACTAACACTAACATTAACATTAACACTAACACTAACACTAACACTAACCCTAAACCTAACCCTAACACTAACACTAACACTAACACTAACACTAACACTAACATTAACCCTAACACTAACACTAACACTAACACTAAAACTAAAACTAACACTAACACTAAAACTAACACTAACACTAACACTAACACTAACCCTAACCCTACCCCTAACACTAACACTAACCCTAACACTAACCCTAACACTAACCCTAACACTAACACTAACACTAACACTAACCCTAACACTAACCCTAACACTAACACTAACCCTAACCCTAACACTAACCCTAACATTAACACTAACACTAACACTAACACTAACACTAACACTAACCCTAACACTAACACTAACACTAACCCTAACCCTAACACTAACACTAACACTAACCATAACCATAACCATAACCATAACACTAACACTAACACTAACACTAACACTAACACTAACACTAACACTAACACTAACCCTAACCCTAACCCTAACCCTAACCCTAACACTAACACTAACACTAACACTAACACTAACCCTAACACTAACACTAACACTAACCCTAACACTAACCCTAACACTAACACTAACACTAACCCTAACCCTAACACTAACACTAACCCTAACCCACTAACACTAACACTAACACTAACACTAACCCTAACCCTAACCCTAACACTAACACTAACACTAACACTAACCCTAACACTAACACTAACACTAACACTAACCCTAACACTAACACTAACACTAACATTAACACTAACCCTAGCCCTAATACTAACACTAACACTAACCCTAACCCTAACACTAACACTAACACTAACACTAACACTAACACTAACACTAACATTAACACTAACACTAACACTAACACTAACACTAACACTAACCCTAACCCTAGCCCTAGCCCTAGCCCTAACACTAACACTAACACTAACACTAACATTAACACTAACACTAACACTAACACTAACATTAACACTAACACTAACATTAACACTAACACTAACACTAACCCTAACCCTAGCCCTAACACTAACACTAACACTAACATTAACACTAACCCTAGCCCTAATACGAACACTAACACTAACCCTAACCCTAGCCCTAACACTAACACTAACACTAACCCTAACCCTAACACTAACACTAACACTAACACTAACCCTAGCCCTAACACTAACACTAACACTAACACTAAAACTAAAACTAACACTAACACTAAAACTAACACTAACACTAACACTAACACTAACCCTAACCCTAACCCTAACACTAACACTAACCCTAACACTAACCCTAACACTAACCCTAACACTAACACTAACACTAACACTAACCCTAACACTAACCCTAACACTAACACTAACCCTAACCCTAACCCTAACACTAACCCTAACACTAACCCTAACATTAACACTAACACTAACACTAACACTAACACTAACCCTAACACTAACACTAACACTAACCCTAACCCTAACACTAACACTAACACTAACACTAACACTAACATTAACATTAACACTAACACTAACACTAACACTAACCCTAAACCTAACCCTAACACTAACACTAACACTAACACTAACACTAACACTAACATTAACCCTAACACTAACACTAACACTAACACTAAAACTAAAACTAACACTAACACTAAAACTAACACTAACACTAACACTAACACTAACCCTAACCCTACCCCTAACACTAACACTAACCCTAACACTAACCCTAACACTAACCCTAACACTAACACTAACACTAACACTAACCCTAACACTAACCCTAACACTAACACTAACCCTAACCCTAACCCTAACACTAACCCTAACATTAACACTAACACTAACACTAACACTAACACTAACACTAACCCTAACACTAACACTAACCCTAACCCTAACCCTAACACTAACACTAACCCTAACACTAACACTAACACTAACACTAACCATAACCATAACCATAACCATAACACTAACACTAACACTAACACTAACACTAACACTAACACTAACACTAACACTAACCCTAACCCTAACCCTAACCCTAACCCTAACACTAACACTAACACTAACACTAACACTAACCCTAACACTAACACTAACACTAACCCTAACACTAACCCTAACACTAACACTAACACTAACCCTAACACTAACACTAACCCTAACCCACTAACACTAACACTAACACTAACACTAACCCTAACCCTAACCCTAACACTAACACTAACACTAACACTAACACTAACCCTAACACTAACACTAACACTAACACTAACCCTAACACTAACACTAACACTAACATTAACACTAACCCTAGCCCTAATACTAACACTAACACTAACCCTAACCCTAACACTAACACTAACACTAACACTAACACTAACACTAACATTAACACTAACACTAACACTAACACTAACACTAACACTAACCCTAACCCTAGCCCTAGCCCTAGCCCTAACACTAACACTAACACTAACACTAACATTAACACTAACACTAACACTAACACTAACATTAACACTAACACTAACATTAACACTAACACTAACACTAACCCTAACCCTAGCCCTAACACTAACACTAACACTAACATTAACACTAACCCTAGCCCTAATACGAACACTAACACTAACCCTAACCCTAGCCCTAACACTAACACTAACACTAACCCTAACCCTAACACTAACACTAACACTAACACTAACCCTAGCCCTAACACTAACACTAACACTAACACTAACATTAACACTAACACTAACCCTAACCCTAGCCGTAACACTAACACTAACACTAACCCTAGCCTAACACTAACATTAACACTAACACTAACACTAACCCTAGCCGTAACACTAACACTAACCCTAGCCTAACACTAACACTAACACTAACACTAACCCTAACCCTAGCCCTAGCCCTAAAACTAACACTAACACTAACACTAACCCTAACCCTAACCCTAACCCTAACCCTAACACTAACACTAACACTAACACTAACACTAACACTAACACTAACACTAACCCTAACACTAACACTAACACTAACACTAACCCTAACACTAACACTAACACTAACCCTAACCCTAACACTAACACTAACACTAACACTAACACTAACATTAACATTAACACTAACACTAACACTAACACTAACCCTAAACCTAACCCTAACACTAACACTAACACTAACACTAACACTAACACTAACATTAACCCTAACACTAACACTAACACTAACACTAAAACTAAAACTAACACTAACACTAAAACTAACACTAACACTAACACTAACACTAACCCTAACCCTACCCCTAACACTAACACTAACCCTAACACTAACCCTAACACTAACCCTAACACTAACACTAACACTAACACTAACCCTAACACTAACCCTAACACTAACACTAACCCTAACCCTAACCCTAACACTAACCCTAACATTAACACTAACACTAACACTAACACTAACACTAACACTAACCCTAACACTAACACTAACCCTAACCCTAACCCTAACACTAACACTAACCCTAACACTAACACTAACACTAACACTAACCATAACCATAACCATAACCATAACACTAACACTAACACTAACACTAACACTAACACTAACACTAACACTAACACTAACCCTAACCCTAACCCTAACCCTAACCCTAACACTAACACTAACACTAACACTAACACTAACCCTAACACTAACACTAACACTAACCCTAACACTAACCCTAACACTAACACTAACACTAACCCTAACACTAACACTAACCCTAACCCACTAACACTAACACTAACACTAACACTAACCCTAACCCTAACCCTAACACTAACACTAACACTAACACTAACACTAACCCTAACACTAACACTAACACTAACACTAACCCTAACACTAACACTAACACTAACATTAACACTAACCCTAGCCCTAATACTAACACTAACACTAACCCTAACCCTAACACTAACACTAACACTAACACTAACACTAACACTAACATTAACACTAACACTAACACTAACACTAACACTAACACTAACCCTAACCCTAGCCCTAGCCCTAGCCCTAACACTAACACTAACACTAACACTAACATTAACACTAACACTAACACTAACACTAACATTAACACTAACACTAACATTAACACTAACACTAACACTAACCCTAACCCTAGCCCTAACACTAACACTAACACTAACATTAACACTAACCCTAGCCCTAATACGAACACTAACACTAACCCTAACCCTAGCCCTAACACTAACACTAACACTAACCCTAACCCTAACACTAACACTAACACTAACACTAACCCTAGCCCTAACACTAACACTAACACTAACACTAACATTAACACTAACACTAACCCTAACCCTAGCCGTAACACTAACACTAACACTAACCCTAGCCTAACACTAACATTAACACTAACACTAACCCTAACCCTAGCCGTAACACTAACACTAACCCTAGCCTAACACTAACACTAACACTAACACTAACCCTAACCCTAGCCCTAGCCCTAAAACTAACACTAACACTAACACTAACCCTAACCCTAACCCTAACCCTAACCCTAACACTAACACTAACACTAACACTAACACTAACACTAACACTAACACTAACCCTAACACTAACACTAACACTAACACTAACACTAACACTAACACTAAAACTAACACTAACACTAACACTAACACTAACACTAACACTAACCCTAACACTAACACTAACCCTAACACTAACACTAACACTAACCCTAACACTAACCCTAACACTAACCCTAACACTATCCCTAACACTAACACTAACCCTAACCCTAACACTAACCCTAACACTAACACTTACACTAACACTAACCCTAACCCTAACACTAACACTAACACTAACACTAACCCTAACACTAACACTAACACTAACACTAACACTAACCCTAGCCCTAACACTAACACTAACACTAACACTAACATTAACACTAACACTAACACTAACCCTAACCCTAACCCTAGCCCTAACACTAACACTAACACTAACATTAACACTAACCCTAGCCCTAACACTAACACTAACATTAACACTAACACTAACACTAACACTAACACTAATCCTAGCCCTAACACTAACACTAACACTAACACTAACATTAACACTAACCCTAACCCTAACCCACTAACCCTAACCCTAGCCCTAACACTAACACTAACACTAACATTAACACTAACACTAACACTAACACTAACACTAACATTAACATTAACACTAACACTAACACTAACACTAACCCTAAACCTAACCCTAACACTAACACTAACACTAACACTAACACTAACACTAACATTAACCCTAACACTAACACTAACACTAACACTAAAACTAAAACTAACACTAACACTAAAACTAACACTAACACTAACACTAACACTAACCCTAACCCTAACCCTAACACTAACACTAACCCTAACACTAACCCTAACACTAACCCTAACACTAACACTAACACTAACACTAACCCTAACACTAACCCTAACACTAACACTAACCCTAACCCTAACCCTAACACTAACCCTAACACTAACCCTAACATTAACACTAACACTAACACTAACACTAACACTAACCCTAACACTAACACTAACCCTAACCCTAACCCTAACCCTAACACTAACACTAACCCTAACACTAACACTAACACTAACACTAACCCTAACCATAACCATAACCATAACACTAACACTAACACTAACACTAACACTAACACTAACACTAACACTAACACTAACACTAACCCTAACCCTAACCCTAACCCTAACCCTAACACTAACACTAACACTAACACTAACACTAACCCTAACACTAACACTAACACTAACCCTAACACTAACCCTAACACTAACACTAACACTAACCCTAACACTAACACTAACCCTAACCCACTAACACTAACACTAACACTAACACTAACCCTAACCCTAACCCTAACACTAACACTAACACTAACACTAACACTAACACTAACACTAACCCTAACACTAACACTAACACTAACACTAACCCTAACACTAACACTAACACTAACATTAACACTAACCCTAGCCCTAATACTAACACTAACACTAACACTAACCCTAACCCTAACACTAACACTAACACTAACACTAACACTAACACTAACACTAACACTAACATTAACACTAACACTAACACTAACACTAACACTAACACTAACCCTAACCCTAGCCCTAGCCCTAACACTAACACTAACACTAACACTAACACTAACATTAACACTAACACTAACACTAACACTAACATTAACACTAACACTAACATTAACACTAACACTAACACTAACCCTAACCCTAGCCCTAACACTAAGACTAACATTAACACTAACCCTAGCCCTAACACTAACACTAACCCTAACCCTAACCCTAGCCCTAACAATAACACTAACACTAACACTAACACTAACCCTAACACTAACACTAACACTAACCCTAACACTAACACTAGCCCTAACACTAACACTAACATTAACATTAACACTAACACTAACACTAACCCTAACCCTAGCACTAACACTAACACTAGCACTAACATTAACACTAACCCTAGCCCTAACACTAACATTAACACTAACCCTAACCCTAACACTAACACTAACACTAACACTAATCCTAGCCCTAACACTAACACTAACACTAACACTAACATTAACACTAACCCTAACACTAACACTAACACTAACATTAACACTAACACTAACACTAACACTAACCCTAACCCTAACCCTAACCCTAGCCCTAACACTAACACTAACACTAACACTAACACTAACACTAACCCTAACACTAACCCTAACCCTAACCCTAACACTAACACTAACACTAATACTAACACTAACACTAACACTAACCCTAACCCTAACACTAACCCTAACCCTAACACTAACACTAACCCTAACACTAACACTAACACTAACACTAACCCTAACCCTAACCCTAACACTAACACTAACACTAACACTAACACTAACACTAACACTAACATTAACATTAACACTAACACTAACACTAACACTAACCCTAAACCTAACCCTAACACTAACACTAACACTAACACTAACATTAACATTAACACTAACACTAACACTAACACTAACCCTAAACCTAACCCTAACACTAACACTAACACTAACACTAACATTAACCCTAACACTAACACTAACACTAAAACTAAAACTAACACTAACACTAAAACTAACACTAACACTAACACTAACCCTAACCCTAACCCTAACACTAACACTAACCCTAACACTAACCCTAACCCTAACACTAACACTAACACTAACACTAACACTAACACTAACATTAACATTAACACTAACACTAACACTAACACTAACCCTAAACCTAACCCTAACACTAACACTAACACTAACACTAACACTAACACTAACATTAACCCTAACACTAACACTAACACTAACACTAAAACTAAAACTAACACTAACACTAAAACTAACACTAACACTAACACTAACACTAACCCTAACCCTAACCCTAACACTAACACTAACCCTAACACTAACCCTAACACTAACCCTAACACTAACACTAACACTAACACTAACCCTAACACTAACCCTAACACTAACACTAACCCTAACCCTAACCCTAACACTAACCCTAACACTAACCCTAACATTAACACTAACACTAACACTAACACTAACACTAACCCTAACACTAACACTAACACTAACCCTAACCCTAACCCTAACACTAACACTAACCCTAACACTAACACTAACACTAACACTAACCATAACCATAACCATAACCATAACACTAACACTAACACTAACACTAACACTAACACTAACACTAACACTAACACTAACCCTAACCCTAACCCTAACCCTAACCCTAACACTAACACTAACACTAACACTAACACTAACCCTAACACTAACACTAACACTAACCCTAACACTAACCCTAACACTAACACTAACACTAACCCTAACACTAACACTAACCCTAACCCACTAACACTAACACTAACACTAACACTAACCCTAACCCTAACCCTAACACTAACACTAACACTAACACTAACACTAACCCTAACACTAACACTAACACTAACACTAACCCTAACACTAACACTAACATTAACACTAACCCTAGCCCTAATACTAACACTAACACTAACACTAACCCTAACCCTAACACTAACACTAACACTAACACTAACACTAACACTAACACTAACACTAACATTAACACTAACACTAACACTAACACTAACACTAACACTAACCCTAACCCTAGCCCTAGCCCTAGCCCTAACACTAACACTAACACTAACACTAACACTAACCCTAACACTAACACTAACACTAACATTAACACTAACCCTAGCCCTAATACTAACACTAACACTAACACTAACCCTAACCCTAACACTAACACTAACACTAACACTAACACTAACACTAACACTAACACTAACATTAACACTAACACTAACACTAACACTAACACTAACACTAACACTAACCCTAACCCTAGCCCTAGCCCTAGCCCTAACACTAACACTAACACTAACATTAACACTAACACTAACACTAACACTAACACTAACATTAACACTAACACTAACATTAACACTAACACTAACACTAACCCTAACCCTAGCCCTAACACTAAGACTAACATTAACACTAACCCTAGCCCTAACACTAACACTAACCCTAACCCTAACCCTAGCCCTAACAATAACACTAACACTAACACTAACACTAACACTAACCCTAACACTAACACTAACACTAACCCTAACACTAACACTAGCCCTAACACTAACACTAACATTAACATTAACACTAACACTAACACTAACCCTAACCCTAGCACTAACACTAACACTAGCACTAACATTAACACTAACCCTAGCCCTAACACTAACATTAACACTAACCCTAACCCTAACCCTAACACTAACACTAACACTAACACTAATCCTAGCCCTAACACTAACACTAACACTAACACTAACATTAACACTAACCCTAACACTAACACTAACACTAACACTAACATTAACACTAACACTAACACTAACACTAACACTAACCCTAACCCTAACCCTAACCCTAGCCCTAACACTAACACTAACACTAACACTAACACTAACACTAACACTAACACTAACCCTAACACTAACCCTAACCCTAACCCTAACACTAACACTAACACTAATACTAACACTAACACTAACACTAACCCTAACCCTAACACTAACCCTAACCCTAACACTAACACTAACCCTAACACTAACACTAACACTAACCCTAACCCTAACCCTAACACTAACACTAACACTAACACTAACACTAACACTAACACTAACACTAACATTAACATTAACACTAACACTAACACTAACACTAACCCTAAACCTAACCCTAACACTAACACTAACACTAACACTAACACTAACATTAACCCTAACACTAACACTAACACTAACACTAAAACTAAAACTAACAATAACACTAAAACTAACACTAACACTAACACTAACACTAACCCTAACCCTAACCCTAACACTAACACTAACCCTAACACTAACCCTAACACTAACCCTAACACTAACACTAACACTAACCCTAACACAAACCCTAACACTAACACTAACCCTAACCCTAACCCTAACACTAACCCTAACACTAACCCTAACATTAACACTAACACTAACACTAACACTAACACTAACACTAACCCTAACACTAACACTAACACTAACCCTAACCCTAACACTAACACTAACACTAACACTAACACTAACATTAACATTAACACTAACACTAACACTAACACTAACCCTAAACCTAACCCTAACACTAACACTAACACTAACACTAACACTAACACTAACACTAACATTAACCCTAACACTAACACTAACACTAACACTAAAACTAAAACTAACACTAACACTAAAACTAACACTAACACTAACACTAACACTAACCCTAACCCTAACCCTAACCCTAACACTAACACTAACACTAACCCTAACACTAACCCTAACACTAACCCTAACACTAACACTAACACTAACACTAACACTAACCCTAACACTAACCCTAACACTAACCCTAACCCTAACCCTAACACTAACCCTAACACTAACCCTAACATTAACACTAACACTAACACTAACACTAACACTAACCCTAACACTAACACTAACACTAACCCTAACCCTAACCCTAACACTAACACTAACCCTAACACTAACACTAACACTAACACTAACCATAACCATAACCATAACCATAACACTAACACTAACACTAACACTAACACTAACACTAACACTAACACTAACACTAACACTAACCCTAACCCTAACCCTAACCCTAACCCTAACACTAACACTAACACTAACACTAACACTAACCCTAACCCTAACCCTAACACTAACCCTAACACTAACCCTAACACTAACACTAACCCTAACCCTAACACTAACACTAACCCTAACCCTAACCCTAACCCTAACCCTAACCCTAACCCTAACCCTAACCCTAACCCTAACCCTAACCCTAACCCTAACACTAACACTAACCCTAACCCTAACCCTAACCCTAACCCTAACCCTAACCCTAACCCTAACCCTAACCCTAACCCTAACCCTAACCCTAACCCTAACCCTAACCCTAACCCTAACCCTAACCCTAGCCCTAACACTAACACTAAAACTAACACTAACACTAACATTAACACTAACCCTAGCCCTAACACTAACACTAACATTAACACTAACCCTAACCCTAGCCCTAACAATAACACTAACACTAACACTAACACTAACACTAACACTAACCCTAACACTAACACTAACACTAACCCTAACACTAACACTAACACTAACACTAGCCCTAACACTAACACTAACACTAACATTAACACTAACACTAACACTAACCCTAACCCTAACCCTAGCCCTAACACTAACACTAACACTAACACTAACATTAACACTAACCCTAACACTAACACTAACACTAACACTAACATTAACACTAACACTAACACTAACACTAACACTAACCCTAACCCTAACCCTAGCCCTAACACTAACACTAACACTAACACTAACACTAACACTAACACTAACCCTAACACTAACCCTAACCCTAACCCTAACACTAACACTAACACTAATACTAACACTAACACTAACACTAACCCTAACCCTAACACTAACCCTAACCCTAACACTAACACTAACCCTAACCCTAACCCTAACACTAACACTAACACTAACACTAACACTAACACTAACCCTAACCCTAACCCTAACCCTAACCCTAACCCTAGCCCTAACACTAACACTAAAACTAACACTAACACTAACATTAACACTAACCCTAGCCCTAACACTAACACTAACATTAACACTAACCCTAACCCTAGCCCTAACAATAACACTAACACTAACACTAACACTAACACTAACCCTAACACTAACACTAACACTAACCCTAACACTAACACTAACACTAGCCCTAACACTAACACTAACACTAACATTAACACTAACACTAACACTAACCCTAACCCTAACCCTAGCACTAACACTAACACTAACACTAACATTAACACTAACCCTAGCCCTAACACTAACACTAACATTAACACTAACCCTAACCCTAGCCCTAACACTAACACTAACACTAATCCTAGCCCTAACACTAACACTAACACTAACCTTAACACTAACCCTAACACTAACACTAACACTAACACTAACACTAACATTAACACTAACACTAACACTAACCCTAACACTAACCCTAACACTAACACTAACACTAACACTAACCCTAACCCTAACACTAACCCTAACCCTAACACTAACACTAACCCTAACACTAACACTAACACTAACACTAACACTAACACTAACACTAACCCTAACCCTAACACTAACACTAACACTAACACTAACACTAACACTAACACTAACACTAACCCTAACCCTAACCCTAACCCTAACCCTAACACTAACACTAACACTAACACTAACACTAACCCTAACACTAACCCTAACACTAACACTAACACTAACACTTACCCTAACCCTAACCCTAACACTAACACTAACACTAACACTAACACTAACCCTAACACTAACACTAACACTAACCCTAACCCTAACCCTAACACTTACACTAACACTAACACTAACCCTAGCCCTAACCCTAACCCTAACCCAATAACACTAACACTAACCCTAACCCTAACACTAACACTAACACTAACCCTAACACTAACACTAACACTAACACTAACACTAACACTAACCCTAACACTAACACTAACCCTAACCCTAACACTAACACTAACACTAACACTAACACTAACACTAACACTAACACTAACCCTAACCCTAACATTAACACTAACACTAACACTAACCCTAACCCTAGCCCTAACACTAACATTAACACTAACACTAACACTAACACTAACACTAACATTAACACTAACACTAACACTAACCCTAACCCTAGCCCTAACACTAACACTAACACTAACACTAACATTAACACTAACCCTAGCCCTAATACTAACACTAACACTAACCCTAGCCCTAGCCTAACACTAACATTAACACTAACACTAACACTAACACTAACCCTAGCCCTAGCCCTAAAACTAACACTAACACTAACCCTAACCCTAACCCTAACACTAACACTAACACTAACACTAACACTAACACTAACACTAACACTAAAACTAACACTAACACTAACACTAACACCAACACCAACACTAACCCTAACACTAACACTAACACTAACCCTAACACTAACCCTAACACTAACACTAACACTAACCCTAACACTAACCCTAACACTAACCCTAACACTAACACTAACCCTAACATTAACACTAACACTAACACTAACACTAACCCTAACACTAACACTAACACTAACACTAACACTAACCCTAACACTAACACTAACACTAACACTAACACTAACCCTAGCCCTAACACTAACACTAACATTAACACTAACACTAACACTAACACTAACACTAACCCTAACCCTAACCCTAGCCCTAACACTAACACTAACACTAACATTAACACTAACCCTAGCCCTAACACTAACATTAACACTAACCCTAACCCTAGCCCTAACACTAACACTAACACTAACACTAATCCTAGCCCTAACACTAACACTAACACTAACATTAACACTAACCCTAACCCTAACCCTAACCCACTAACCCTAACCCTAGCCCTAACACTAACAATAACACTAACACTAACACTAACACTAACACTAACACTAACCCTAACACTTACACTAACACTAACACTAACACTAACACTAACCCTAGCCCTAACCCTAACACTAACCCTAACACTAACACTAACACTAACACTAACACTAACCCTAACACTAACACTAACACTAACCCTAACCCTAACCCTAACACTTACACTAACACTAACACTAACCCTAGCCCTAACCCTAACCCTAACCCTAACCCACTAACACTAACACTAACCCTAACCCTAACCCTAACACTAACACTAACACTAACCCTAACACTAACACTAACACTAACCCTAACACTAACACTAACACTAACCCTAACCCTAACACTAACACTAACACTAACACTAACACTAACACTAACACTAACACTAACACTAACCCTAACCCTAGCCCTAACACTAACATTAACACTAACACTAACACTAACACTAACATTAACACTAACACTAACCCTAACCCTAGCCCTAACACTAACACTAACACTAACATTACACTAACACTAACACTAACCCTAACCCTAACCCTAGCCCTAACACTAACACTAACACTAACATTAACACTAACCCTAGCCCTAACACTAACACTAACATTAACACTAACACTAACACTAATCCTAGCCCTAACACTAACAATAACACTAACACTAACATTAACACTAACCCTAACCCTAACCCTAACCCACTAACCCTAACCCTAGCCCTAACACTAACACTAACACTAACATTAACACTAACACTAACACTAACGCTAACACTAACATTAACATTAACACTAACACTAACACTAACACTAACCCTAAACCTAACCCTAACACTAACACTAACACTAACACTAACACTAACACTAACATTAACCCTAACACTAACACTAACACTAACACTAAAACTAAAACTAACACTAACACTAAAACTAACACTAACACTAACACTAACACTAACCCTAACCCTAACCCTAACCCTAACACTAACACTAACCCTAACACTAACCCTAACACTAACCCTAACACTAACACTAACACTAACACTAACCCTAACACTAACCCTAACACTAACACTAACCCTAACCCTAACACTAACCCTAACACTAACCCTAACATTAACACTAACACTAACACTAACACTAACACTAACACTAACCCTAACACTAACACTAACACTAACACTAACACTAACCCTAACCCTAACCCTAACACTAACACTAACCCTAACACTAACACTAACACTAACACTAACCCTAACCATAACCATAACCATAACACTAACACTAACACTAACACTAACACTAACACTAACACTAACACTAACACTAACACTAACCCTAACCCTAACCCTAACCCTAACCCTAACCCTAACACTAACACTAACACTAACACTAACACTAACCCTAACACTAACACTAACACTAACCCTAACACTAACCCTAACACTAACACTAACACTAACCCTAACACTAACACTAACACTAACCCTAACCCACTAACACTAACACTAACACTAACACTAACCCTAACCCTAACCCTAACACTAACACTAACACTAACACTAACACTAACACTAACCCTAACACTAACACTAACACTAACACTAACCCTAACACTAACACTAACACTAACATTAACACTAACCCTAGCCCTAATACTAACACTAACACTAACACTAACCCTAACCCTAACACTATCACTAACACTAACACTAACACTAACACTAACACTAACACTAACATTAACACTAACACTAACACTAACACTAACACTAACACTAACACTAACCCTAACCCTAGCCCTAGCCCTAGCCCTAACACTAACACTAACACTAACACTAACATTAACACTAACACTAACACTAACACTAACATTAACACTAACACTAACATTAACACTAACACTAACACTAACCCTAACCCTAGCCCTAACACTAAGACTAACATTAACACTAACCCTAGCCCTAACACTAACACTAACCCTAACCCTAACCCTAGCCCTAACAATAACACTAACACTAACACTAACACTAACACTAACCCTAACACTAACACTAACCCTAACACTAACACTAACACTAACACTAACCCTAACCATAACCATAACCATAACACTAACACTAACACTAACACTAACACTAACACTAACACTAACACTAACACTAACACTAACCCTAACCCTAACCCTAACCCTAACCCTAACCCTAACCCTAACACTAACACTAACACTAACACTAACACTAACCCTAACACTAACACTAACACTAACCCTAACACTAACCCTAACACTAACACTAACACTAACCCTAACACTAACACTAACCCTAACCCACTAACACTAACACTAACACTAACACTAACCCTTACCCTAACCCTAACACTAACACTAACACTAACACTAACACTAACACTAACCCTAACACTAACACTAACACTAACACTAACCCTAACACTAACACTAACACTAACATTAACACTAACCCTAGCCCTAATACTAACACTAACACTAACACTAACCCTAACCCTAACACTAACACTAACCCTAACACTAACACTAACACTAACACTAACACTAACACTAACACTAACCCTAACCCTAACACTAACACTAACACTAACACTAACACTAACACTAACACTAACACTAACCCTAACCCTAACCCTAACCCTAACCCTAACACTAACACTAACACTAACACTAACACTAACACTAACCCTAACACTAACCCTAACACTAACACTAACACTAACACTAACACTTACCCTAACCCTAACCCTAACACTAACACTAACACTAACACTAACACTAACCCTAACACTAACACTAACACTAACCCTAACCCTAACCCTAACACTTACACTAACACTAACACTAACCCTAGCCCTAACCCTAACCCTAACCCAATAACACTAACACTAACCCTAACCCTAACACTAACACTAACACTAACCCTAACACTAACACTAACACTAACACTAACACTAACACTAACACTAACACTAACACTAACCCTAACCCTAACACTAACACTAACACTAACACTAACACTAACACTAACCCTAACCCTAACATTAACACTAACACTAACACTAACACTAACCCTAACCCTAGCCCTAACACTAACATTAACACTAACACTAACACTAACACTAACACTAACATTAACACTAACACTAACACTAACCCTAACCCTAGCCCTAACACTAACACTAACACTAACATTAACACTAACCCTAGCCCTAATACTAACACTAACACTAACCCTAGCCCTAGCCTAACACTAACATTAACACTAACACTAACACTAACCCTAACCCTAGCCCTAGCCCTAAAACTAACACTAACACTAACACTAACCCTAACCCTAACCCTAACACTAACACTAACACTAACACTAACACTAACACTAAAACTAACACTAACACTAACACTAACACCAACACCAACACTAACCCTAACACTAACACTAACACTAACCCTAACACTAACCCTAACACTAACACTAACACTAACCCTAACACTAACCCTAACACTAACCCTAACACTAACACTAACACTAACCCTAACACTAACCCTAACACTAACACTAACCCTAACATTAACACTAACACTAACACTAACACTAACCCTAACACTAACACTAACACTAACACTAACACTAACCCTAACACTAACCCTAACACTAACACTAACACTAACCCTAGCCCTAACACTAACACTAACATTAACACTAACACTAACACTAACACTAACCCTAACCCTAACCCTAGCCCTAACACTAACACTAACACTAACATTAACACTAACCCTAGCCCTAACACTAACACTAACATTAACACTAACCCTAACCCTAGCCCTAACACTAACACTAACACTAACACTAATCCTAGCCCTAACACTAACACTAACACTAACACTAACATTAACACTAACCCTAACCCTAACCCTAACCCACTAACCCTAACCCTAGCCCTAACACTAACAATAACACTAACACTAACACTAACACTAACCCTAACACTTACACTAACACTAACACTAACACTAACACTAACCCTAGCCCTAACCCTAACACTAACCCTAACACTAACACTAACACTAACACTAACACTAACCCTAACACTAACACTAACACTAACCCTAACCCTAACCCTAACACTTACACTAACACTAACACTAACCCTAGCCCTAACCCTAACCCTAACCCTAACCCACTAACACTAACACTAACCCTAACCCTAACCCTAACACTAACACTAACACTAACCCTAACACTAACACTAACACTAACCCTAACACTAACACTAACACTAACCCTAACCCTAACACTAACACTAACACTAACACTAACACTAACACTAACACTAACACTAACACTAACCCTAACCCTAGCCCTAACACTAACATTAACACTAACACTAACACTAACACTAACACTAACATTAACACTAACACTAACCCTAACCCTAGCCCTAACACTAACACTAACACTAACATTAACACTAACACTAACACTAACCCTAACCCTAACCCTAGCCCTAACACTAACACTAACACTAACATTAACACTAACCCTAGCCCTAACACTAACACTAACATTAACACTAACACTAACACTAACACTAACACTAATCCTAGCCCTAACACTAACAATAACACTAACACTAACATTAACACTAACCCTAACCCTAACCCTAACCCACTAACCCTAACCCTAGCCCTAACACTAACACTAACACTAACATTAACACTAACACTAACACTAACGCTAACACTAACATTAACATTAACACTAACACTAACACTAACACTAACCCTAAACCTAACCCTAACACTAACACTAACACTAACACTAACACTAACACTAACACTAACATTAACCCTAACACTAACACTAACACTAACACTAAAACTAAAACTAACACTAACACTAAAACTAACACTAACACTAACACTAACCCTAACCCTAACCCTAACACTAACACTAACCCTAACACTAACCCTAACACTAACCCTAACACTAACACTAACACTAACACTAACCCTAACACTAACCCTAACACTAACACTAACCCTAACCCTAACACTAACCCTAACACTAACCCTAACATTAACACTAACACTAACACTAACACTAACACTAACACTAACCCTAACACTAACACTAACACTAACACTAACACTAACCCTAACCCTAACCCTAACACTAACACTAACCCTAACACTAACACTAACACTAACACTAACCCTAACCATAACCATAACCATAACACTAACACTAACACTAACACTAACACTAACACTAACACTAACACTAACACTAACCCTAACCCTAACCCTAACCCTAACCCTAACCCTAACACTAACACTAACACTAACACTAACACTAACCCTAACACTAACACTAACACTAACCCTAACACTAACCCTAACACTAACACTAACACTAACCCTAACACTAACACTAACACTAACCCTAACCCACTAACACTAACACTAACACTAACACTAACCCTAACCCTAACCCTAACACTAACACTAACACTAACACTAACACTAACACTAACACTAACCCTAACACTAACACTAACACTAACACTAACCCTAACACTAACACTAACATTAACACTAACCCTAGCCCTAATACTAACACTAACACTAACACTAACCCTAACCCTAACACTATCACTAACACTAACACTAACACTAACACTAACACTAACACTAACATTAACACTAACACTAACACTAACACTAACACTAACACTAACCCTAACCCTAGCCCTAGCCCTAGCCCTAACACTAACACTAACACTAACACTAACATTAACACTAACACTAACACTAACACTAACATTAACACTAACACTAACATTAACACTAACACTAACACTAACCCTAACCCTAGCCCTAACACTAAGACTAACATTAACACTAACCCTAGCCCTAACACTAACACTAACCCTAACCCTAACCCTAGCCCTAACAATAACACTAACACTAACACTAACACTAACACTAACCCTAACACTAACACTAACCCTAACACTAACACTAACACTAACACTAACCCTAACCATAACCATAACCATAACACTAACACTAACACTAACACTAACACTAACACTAACACTAACACTAACACTAACACTAACCCTAACCCTAACCCTAACCCTAACCCTAACCCTAACCCTAACACTAACACTAACACTAACACTAACACTAACCCTAACACTAACACTAACACTAACCCTAACACTAACCCTAACACTAACACTAACACTAACCCTAACACTAACACTAACCCTAACCCACTAACACTAACACTAACACTAACACTAACCCTAACCCTAACCCTAACACTAACACTAACACTAACACTAACACTAACACTAACCCTAACACTAACACTAACACTAACACTAACCCTAACACTAACACTAACACTAACATTAACACTAACCCTAGCCCTAATACTAACACTAACACTAACACTAACCCTAACCCTAACACTAACACTAACACTAACACTATCACTAACACTAACACTAACACTAACACTAACACTAACACTAACATTAACACTAACACTAACACTAACACTAACACTAACACTAACCCTAACCCTAGCCCTAGCCCTAGCCCTAACACTAACACTAACACTAACACTAACATTAACACTAACACTAACACTAACACTAACATTAACACTAACACTAACATTAACACTAACACTAACACTAACCCTAACCCTAGCCCTAACACTAAGACTAACATTAACACTAACCCTAGCCCTAACACTAACACTAACCCTAACCCTAACCCTAGCCCTAACAATAACACTAACACTAACACTAACACTAACACTAACCCTAACACTAACACTAACCCTAACACTAACACTAACACTAACACTAACCCTAACCATAACCATAACCATAACACTAACACTAACACTAACACTAACACTAACACTAACACTAACACTAACACTAACACTAACCCTAACCCTAACCCTAACCCTAACCCTAACCCTAACCCTAACACTAACACTAACACTAACACTAACACTAACCCTAACACTAACACTAACACTAACCCTAACACTAACCCTAACACTAACACTAACACTAACCCTAACACTAACACTAACCCTAACCCACTAACACTAACACTAACACTAACACTAACCCTAACCCTAACCCTAACACTAACACTAACACTAACACTAACACTAACACTAACCCTAACACTAACACTAACACTAACACTAACCCTAACACTAACACTAACACTAACATTAACACTAACCCTAGCCCTAATACTAACACTAACACTAACACTAACCCTAACCCTAACACTAACACTAACACTAACACTAACACTAACACTAACACTAACACTAACACTAACCCTAACCCTAACCCTAACACTAACACTAACACTAACACTAACACTAACACTAACACTAACCCTAACCCTAACCCTAACCCTAACCCTAGCCCTAACACTAACACTAAAACTAACACTAACACTAACATTAACACTAACCCTAGCCCTAACACTAACACTAACATTAACACTAACCCTAACCCTAGCCCTAACAATAACACTAACACTAACACTAACCCTAACACTAACACTAACACTAACCCTAACACTAACACTAACACTAACACTAACACTAGCCCTAACACTAACACTAACATTAACACTAACACTAACACTAACCCTAACCCTAACCCTAGCACTAACACTAACACTAACACTAACATTAACACTAACCCTAGCCCTAACACTAACACTAACATTAACACTAACCCTAACCCTAGCCCTAACACTAACACTAACACTAATCCTAGCCCTAACACTAACACTAACACTAACATTAACACTAACCCTAACACTAACACTAACACTAACATTAACACTAACACTAACACTAACCCTAACACTAACCCTAACACTAACACTAACACTAACACTAACCCTAACCCTAACACTAACCCTAACCCTAACACTAACACTAACCCTAACACTAACACTAACACTAACACTAACACTAACCCTAACCCTAACACTAACACTAACACTAACACTAACACTAACACTAACACTAACACTAACCCTAACCCTAACCCTAACCCTAACCCTAACACTAACACTAACACTAACACTAACACTAACCCTAACACTAACCCTAACACTAACACTAACACTAACACTAACACTAACACTTACCCTAACCCTAACCCTAACACTAACACTAACACTAACACTAACACTAACACTAACACTAACACTAACCCTAACCCTAACCCTAACCCTAACACTTACACTAACACTAACACTAACCCTAGCCCTAACCCTAACCCTAACCCAATAACACTAACACTAACCCTAACCCTAACACTAACACTAACACTAACCCTAACACTAACACTAACACTAACACTAACACTAACCCTAACACTAACACTAACACTAACCCTAACCCTAACACTAACACTAACACTAACACTAACACTAACACTAACACTAACACTAACCCTAACCCTAACATTAACACTAACACTAACACTAACACTAACACTAACCCTAACCCTAGCCCTAACACTAACATTAACACTAACACTAACACTAACACTAACACTAACATTAACACTAACACTAACACTAACCCTAACCCTAGCCCTAACACTAACACTAACATTAACACTAACCCTAGCCCTAATACTAACACTAACACTAACACTAACCCTAGCCCTAGCCTAACACTAACATTAACACTAACACTAACACTAACCCTAACCCTAGCCCTAGCCCTAAAACTAACACTAACACTAACACTAACCCTAACCCTAACCCTAACCCTAACACTAACACTAACACTAACACTAACACTAACACTAAAACTAACACTAACACTAACACTAACACCAACACTAACCCTAACCCTAACACTAACACTAACACTAACCCTAACACTAACCCTAACACTAACACTAACACTAACCCTAACACTAACCCTAACACTAACCCTAACACTAACACTAACACTAACCCTAACACTAACCCTAACACTAACACTAACCCTAACATTAACACTAACACTAACACTAACACTAACCCTAACACTAACACTAACACTAACACTAACACTAACACTAACACTAACACTAACCCTAACACTAACACTAACACTAACACTAACACTAACCCTAGCCCTAACACTAACACTAACATTAACACTAACACTAACACTAACACTAACCCTAACCCTAACCCTAGCCCTAACACTAACACTAACATTAACACTAACCCTAGCCCTAACACTAACACTAACATTAACACTAACCCTAACCCTAACCCTAACCCTAGCCCTAACACTAACACTAACACTAACACTAATCCTAGCCCTAACACTAACACTAACACTAACACTAACATTAACACTAACCCTAACCCTAACCCTAACCCACTAACCCTAACCCTAGCCCTAACACTAACAATAACACTAACACTAACACTAACACTAACACTAACACTAACACTAACCCTAACACTTACACTAACACTAACACTAACACTAACACTAACCCTAGCCCTAACCCTAACACTAACCCTAACACTAACACTAACACTAACACTAACCCTAACACTAACACTAACACTAACACTAACACTAACCCTAACCCTAACCCTAACACTTACACTAACACTAACACTAACCCTAGCCCTAACCCTAACCCTAACCCTAACCCACTAACACTAACACTAACCCTAACCCTAACCCTAACACTAACACTAACACTAACCCTAACACTAACACTAACACTAACACTAACCCTAACACTAACACTAACACTAACCCTAACCCTAACACTAACACTAACACTAACACTAACACTAACACTAACACTAACACTAACACTAACACTAACCCTAACCCTAGCCCTAACACTAACATTAACACTAACACTAACACTAACACTAACACTAACACTAACATTAACACTAACACTAACCCTAACCCTAGCCCTAACACTAACACTAACACTAACATTAACACTAACCCTAGCCCTAATACTAACACTAACACTAACCCTAGCCCTAACACTAACACTAACACTAACACTAACCCTAACACTAACACTAACACTAACCCTAGCCCTAACACTAACACTAACACTAACACTAACATTAACACTAACACTAACACTAACCCTAACCCTAGCCGTAACACTAACACTAACACTAACCCTAGCCTAACACTAACACTAACACTAACCCTAACCCTAGCCCTAGCCCTAAAACTAACACTAACACAAACCCTAACCCTAACCCTAACCCTAACCCTAACACTAACACTAACACTAACACTAACACTAACACTAACACTAACACTAAAACTAACACTAACACTAACACTAACACCAACACTAACCCTAACACTAACACTAACACTAACCCTAACACTAACACTAACCCTAACACTAACACTAACACTAACACTAACACTAACCCTAACACTAACCCTAACACTAACACTAACACTAACCCTAACACTAACCCTAACACTAACACTAACCCTAACATTAACACTAACACTAACACTAACACTAACCCTAACACTAACACTAACATTAACACTAACACTAACACTAACACTAACCCTAACACTAACACTAACATTAACACTAACACTAACCCTAACCCTAGCCCTAACACTAACACTAACACTAACATTAACACTAACACTAACACTAACACTAACCCTAACCCTAGCCCTAGCCCTAAAACTAACACTAACACTAACACTAACCCTAACCCTAACCCTAACCCTAAACCTAACCCTAACCCTAACCCTAACACTAACACTAACACTAAAACTAACACTAACACTAACACTAACACCAACACTAACCCTAACACTAACACTAACACTAACCCTAACACTAACACTAACACTAACCCTAACACTAACACTAACCCTAACACTAACACTAACACTAACCCTAACACTAACCCTAACACTAACCCTAACACTAACACTAACACTAACCCTAACACTAACCCTAACATTAACACTAACACTAACACTAACACTAACACTAACCCTAACACTAACACTAACCCTAACACTAACACTAACCCTAACACTAACACTAACACTAACACTAACACTAACACTAACCCTAACACTAACCCTAACCCTAACACTAACACTAACCCTAGCCCTAACACTAACACTAACATTAACACTAACACTAACACTAACACTAACCCTAACCCTAACCCTAGCCCTAACACTAACACTAACACTAACATTAACACTAACCCTAGCCCTAACACTAACACTAACATTAACACTAACCCTAACCCTAGCCCTAACACTAACACTAACACTAATCCTAGCCCTAACACTAACACTAACACTAACACTAACATTAACACTAACCCTAATCCTAACCCACTAACCCTAACCCTAGCCCTAACACTAGCAATAACACTAACACTAACACTAACACTAACACTAACCCTAACACTTACACTAACACTAACACTAACACTAACCCTAGCCCTAACCCTAACACTAACCCTAACAATAACACTAACACTAACACTAACACTAACACTAACACTAACACTAACCCTAACACTAACACTAACACTAACACTAACCCTAACCCTAACCCTAACACTTACACTAACACTAACACTAACCCTAGCCCTAACCCTAACCCTAACCCACTAACACTAACACTAACACTAACCCTAACACTAACACTAACACTAACACTAACCCTAACACTAACACTAACACTAACCCTAACCCTAACACTAACACTAACACTAACACTAACACTAACACTAACACTAACCCTAACCCTAACATTAACACTAACACTAACACTAACACTAACACTAACCCTAACCCTAGCCCTAACACTAACATTAACACTAAAACTAACACTAACACTAACACTAACACTAACATTAACACTAACACTAACGTTAACCCTAACCCTAGCCCTAACACTAACACTAACACTAACATTAACACTAACCCTAGCCCTAATACTAACACTAACCCTAGCCCTAACACTAACACTAACACTAACACTAACCCTAACCCTAGCCCTAACACTAACACTAACACTAACCCTAGCCCTAACACTAACACTAACACTAACATTAACACTAACACTAACCCTAACCCTAGCCGTAACACTAACACTAACACTAACCCTAGCCTAACACTAACACTAACACTAACCCTAACCCTAGCCCTAGCCCTAAAACTAACACTAACACTAACACTAACCCTAACCCTAACCCTAACCCTAACACTAACACTAACACTAACACTAACACTAACACTAAAACTAACACTAACACTAACACTAACACCAACACTAACCCTAACACTAACACTAACCCTAACACTAACACTAACCCTAACACTAACACTAACACTAACCCTAACCCTAACACTAACCCTAACACTAACACTAACACTAACACTAACCCTAACACTAACCCTAACACTAACACTAACCCTAACATTAACACTAACACTAACACTAACACTAACACTAACACTAACCCTAACACTAACACTAACACTAACACTAACCCTAACACTAACCCTAACACTAACACTAACACTAACCCTAGCCCTAACACTAACACTAACATTAACACTAACACTAACACTAACACTAACACTAACACTAACCCTAACCCTAACACTAACACTAACACTAACACTAACATTAACACTAACCCTAACCCTAACCCACTAACCCTAACCCTAGCCCTAACACTAACACTTACACTAACACTAACCCTAACACTAACACTAACACTAACCCTAACACTAACCCTAACACTAACCCTAACACTAACACTAACACTAACCCTAACACTAACCCTAACACTAACACTAACCCTAACATTAACACTAACACTAACACTAACACTAACCCTAACACTAACACTAACACTAACACTAACACTAACACTAACCCTAACACTAACCCTAACACTAACACTAACACTAACACTAACCCTAGCCCTAACACTAACACTAACATTAACACTAACACTAACACTAACACTAACACTAACCCTAACCCTAGCCCTAACACTAACACTAACACTAACATTAACACTAACCCTAGCCCTAACACTAACACTAACATTAACACTAACCCTAACCCTAGCCCTAACACTAACACTAACACTAATCCTAGCCCTAACACTAACACTAACACTAACACTAACATTAACACTAACCCTAACCCTAACCCACTAACCCTAACCCTAGCCCTAACACTAGCAATAACACTAACACTAACACTAACACTAACCCTAACACTTACACTAACACTAACACTAACACTAACCCTAGCCCTAACCCTAACACTAACCCTAACACTAACACTAACACTAACACTAACACTAACACTAACACTAACACTAACACTAACCCTAACCCTAACCCTAACACTTACACTAACACTAACACTAACCCTAGCCCTAACCCTAACCCTAACCCTAACCCACTAACACTAACACTAACCCTAACCCTAACACTAACACTAACACTAACACTAACACTAACCCTAACACTAACACTAACACTAACCCTAACCCTAACACTAACACTAACACTAACACTAACACTAACACTAACACTAACCCTAACCCTAACATTAACACTAACACTAACACTAACACTAACACTAACACTAACCCTAACCCTAGCCCTAACACTAACATTAACACTAACACTAACACTAACACTAACACTAACATTAACACTAACACTAACCCTAACCCTAGCCCTAACACTAACACTAACACTAACATTAACACTAACCCTAGCCCTAATACTAACACTAACACTAACCCTAGCCCTAACACTAACACTAACACTAACCCTAGCCCTAACACTAACACTAACATTAACACTAACACTAACACTAACACTAACCCTAACCCTAACACTAACACTAACACTAACACTAACATTAACACTAACCCTAACCCTAACCCACTAACCCTAACCCTAGCCCTAACACTAACACTAACACTAACCCTAACACTAACACTAACACTAACCCTAACACTAACCCTAACACTAACCCTAACACTAACACTAACCCTAACACTAACCCTAACACTAACACTAACCCTAACATTAACACTAACACTAACACTAACACTAACACTAACACTAACACTAACACTAACCCTAACACTAACACTAACACTAACACTAACACTAACACTAACACTAACCCTAACACTAACCCTAACACTAACACTAACACTAACACTAACCCTAGCCCTAACACTAACACTAACATTAACACTAACACTAACACTAACACTAACACTAACACTAACCCTAACCCTAACCCTAGCCCTAACACTAACACTAACACTAACATTAACACTAACCCTAGCCCTAACACTAACACTAACATTAACACTAACCCTAACCCTAGCCCTAACACTAACACTAACACTAATCCTAGCCCTAACACTAACACTAACACTAACATTAACACTAACCCTAACCCTAACCCACTAACCCTAACCCTAGCCCTAACACTAGCAATAACACTAACACTAACACTAACACTAACACTAACACTAACCCTAACACTTACACTAACACTAACACTAACACTAACCCTAGCCCTAACCCTAACACTAACCCTAACACTAACACTAACACTAACACTAACCCTAACACTAACACTAACACTAACACTAACCCTAACCCTAACCCTAACACTTACACTAACACTAACACTAACCCTAGCCCTAACCCTAACCCTAACCCACTAACACTAACACTAACCCTAACACTAACACTAACACTAACCCTAACACTAACACTAACACTAACCCTAACCCTAACACTAACACTAACACTAACACTAACACTAACACTAACCCTAACCCTAACATTAACACTAACACTAACACTAACACTAACACTAACCCTAACCCTAGCCCTAACACTAACATTAACACTAACACTAACACTAACACTAACACTAACACTAACACTAACACTAACCCTAACCCTAGCCCTAACACTAACATTAACACTAACACTAACACTAACACTAACACTAACAATAACACTAACACTAACACTAACCCTAGCCCTAACACTAACACTAACACTAACACTAACCCTAACCCTAGCCCTAACACTAACACTAACACTAACCCTAGCCCTAACACTAACACTAACACTAACACTAACATTAACACTAACACTAACCCTAACCCTAGCCGTAACACTAACACTAACACTAACCCTAGCCTAACACTAACACTAACACTAACACTAACACTAACCCTAACCCTAACCCTAGCCCTAGCCCTAAAACTAACACTAACACTAACCCTAACCCTAACCCTAACCCTAACACTAACACTAACACTAACACTAACACTAACACTAACACTAACACTAAAACTAACACTAACACTAACACTAACACCAACACCAACACTAACCCTAACACTAACACTAACACTAACCCTAACACTAACACTAACCCTAACACTAACACTAACCCTAACACTAACCCTAACACTAACCCTAACACTAACACTAACACTAACCCTAACACTAACCCTAACACTAACACTAACCCTAACATTAACACTAACACTAACACTAACACTAACACTAACACTAACACTAACCCTAACACTAACACTAACACTAACACTAACACTAACACTAACCCTAACACTAACCCTAACACAAACACTAACACTAACCCTAGCCCTAACACTAACACTAACATTAACACTAACACTAACACTAACACTAACCCTAACCCTAACACTAACACTAACACTAACACTAACATTAACACTAACCCTAACCCTAACCCACTAACCCTAACCCTAACCCTAGCCCTAGCCCTAACACTAACACTAACACTAATCCTAGCCCTAACACTAACACTAACACTAACATTAACACTAACCCTAACCCTAACCCACTAACCCTAACCCTAGCCCTAACACTAACACTAACACTAACACTAACACTAACACTAACCCTAACACTAACACTAACACTAACACTAAAACTAAAACTAACACTAACACTAAAACTAACACTAACACTAACACTAACACTAACACTAACCCTAACCCTAACACTAACACTAACACTAACCCTAACACTAACACTAACCCTAACACTAACCCTAACCCTAACACTAACACTAACACTAACCCTAACACTAACCCTAGCCCTAACACTAACACTAACACTAACATTAACACTAACACTAACACTAACCCTAACCCTAGCCCTAACACTAACATTAACACTAACCCTAGCCCTAACACTAACACTAACATTAACACTAACCCTAACCCTAGCCCTAACACTAACACTAACACTAATCCTAGCCCTAACACTAACACTAACACTAACATTAACACTAACCCTAACACTAACACTAACACTAACATTAACACTAACCCTAACCCTAACCCTAACCCTAACACTAACCCTAACACTAACACTAACACTAACACTAACACTAACCCTAACACTAACACTAACACTAACACTAACACTAACCCTAACACTAACACTAACCCTAAGCCTAACCCTAACCCACTAACCCTAACCCTAGCCCTAGCCCTAACACTAACACTAACACTAACATTAACACTAACACTAACCCTAACCCTAACCCTAACCCTAGCCCTAACACTAACACTAACCCTAACCCTAACCCACTAACCCTAACCCTAACCCTAACACTAACACTAACATTAACACTAACACTAACCCTAACCCTAACCCTAGCCCTAACACTAACACTAACATTAACACTAACCCTTACACTAACACTAACACTAACATTAACACTAACCCTAACCCTAACCCTAACCCTAACCCTAACACTAACACTAACACTAACACTAACCCTAACACTAACACTAACACTAACACTAACACTAACCCTAACACTAACACTAACACTAACCCTAACCCTAACCCTAACCCACTAACCCTAACCCTAGCCCTAACACTAACACTAACATTAACACTAACACTAACACTAACACTAACCCTAACACTAACACTAACACTAACATTAACACTAACACTAACCCTAACCCTAGCCCTAACACTAACACTAACATTAACACTAACCCTAGCCCTAATACTAACACTAACCCTAACCCTAGCCCTAACACTAACACTAACATTAACATTAACACTAACCCTAACCCTAGCCCTAACACTAACACTAACACTAACCCTAACACTAACCCTAGCCCTAACACTAACACTAACACTAACACTAACACTAACCCTAACCCTAACCCTAGCCCTAACACTAACACTAACACTAACACTAACACTAACACTAACACTAACCCTAACACTAACACTAACACTAACACTAACACTAACACTAACACTAACCCTAACACTAACACTAACACTAACACTAACCCTAGCCCTAACCCTAACCCTAACACTAACACTAACACTAACACTAACCCTAACACTAACACTAACACTAACACTAACACTAACCCTAACACTAACACTAACACTAACCCTAACCCTAACCCTAACCCACTAACCCTAACCCTAGCCCTAACACTAACACTAACATTAACACTAACACTAACACTAACACTAACCCTAACACTAACACTAACACTAACATTAACACTAACACTAACCCTAACCCTAGCCCTAACACTAACACTAACATTAACACTAACCCTAGCCCTAATACTAACACTAACCCTAACCCTAGCCCTAACACTAACACTAACATTAACATTAACACTAACCCTAACCCTAGCCCTAACACTAACACTAACACTAACCCTAACACTAACCCTAGCCCTAACACTAACACTAACACTAACACTAACACTAACCCTAACCCTAACCCTAGCCCTAACACTAACACTAACACTAACACTAACACTAACACTAACACTAACCCTAACACTAACACTAACACTAACACTAACACTAACACTAACACTAACCCTAACACTAACCCTAACACTAACACTAACACTAACACTAACCCTAGCCCTAACACTAACACTAACACTAACATTAACACTAACACTAACACTAACACTAACCCTAACCCTAACACTAACACTAACACTAACACTAACATTAACACTAACCCTAACCCTAACCCACTAACCCTAACCCTAACCCTAGCCCTAGCCCTAACACTAACACTAACACTAATCCTAGCCCTAACACTAACACTAACACTAACACTAACATTAACACTAACCCTAACCCTAACCCACTAACCCTAACCCTAGCCCTAACACTAACACTAACACTAACACTAACACTAACACTAACACTAACCCTAACACTAACACTAACACTAACACTAAAACTAAAACTAACACTAACACTAAAACTAACACTAACACTAACACTAACACTAACCCTAACACTAACACTAACACTAACCCTAACACTAACACTAACCCTAACACTAACCCTAACCCTAACACTAACACTAACACTAACCCTAACACTAACCCTAGCCCTAACACTAACACTAACACTAACATTAACACTAACACTAACACTAACCCTAACCCTAGCCCTAACACTAACATTAACACTAACCCTAGCCCTAACACTAACACTAACATTAACACTAACCCTAACCCTAGCCCTAACACTAACACTAACACTAATCCTAGCCCTAACACTAACACTAACACTAACATTAACACTAACCCTAACACTAACACTAACACTAACATTAACACTAACCCTAACCCTAACCCTAACCCTAACACTAACCCTAACACTAACACTAACACTAACACTAACACTAACCCTAACAATAACACTAACACTAACACTAACACTAACCCTAACACTAACCCTAAGCCTAACCCTAACCCACTAACCCTAACCCTAGCCCTAGCTCTAACACTAACACTAACACTAACATTAACACTAACACTAACCCTAACCCTAACCCTAACCCTAGCCCTAACACTAACCCTAACCCTAACCCTAACCCACTAACCCTAACCCTAACCCTAACACTAACACTAACATTAACACTAACACTAACCCTAACCCTAACCCTAGCCCTAACACTAACACTAACATTAACACTAACCCTTACACTAACACTAACACTAACATTAACACTAACCCTAACCCTAACCCTAACCCTAACACTAACACTAACACTAACACTAACCCTAACACTAACACTAACACTAACACTAACACTAACCCTAACACTAACACTAACACTAACCCTAACCCTAACCCTAACCCACTAACCCTAACCCTAGCCCTAACACTAACACTAACATTAACACTAACACTAACACTAACCCTAACACTAACACTAACACTAACATTAACACTAACACTAACCCTAACCCTAGCCCTAACACTAACACTAACATTAACACTAACCCTAGCCCTAATACTAACACTAACCCTAACCCTAGCCCTAACACTAACACTAACATTAACATTAACACTAACCCTAACCCTAGCCCTAACACTAACACTAACACTAACCCTAACACTAACCCTAGCCCTAACACTAACACTAACACTAACACTAACCCTAACCCTAACCCTAGCCCTAACACTAACACTAACACTAACACTAACACTAACACTAACACTAACACTAACACTAACATTAACACTAACACTAACACTAACATTAACACTAACACTAACCCTAACCCTAGCCCTAACACTAACACTAACACTAACACTAACCCTAGCCCTAACACTAACACTAACACTAACACTAACACTAACCCTAACACTAACACTAACCCTAACCCTAACCCACTAACCCTAACCCTAGCCCTAACACTAACACTAACACTAACATTAACACTAACACTAACACTAACCCTAACCCTAACCCTAGCCCTAACACTAACACTAACCCTAACCCTAACCCTAACCCACTAACCCTAACCCTAACCCTAACCCTAACACTAACACTAACATTAACACTAACACTAACACTAACCCTAACCCTAACCCTAGCCCTAACACTAACACTAACATTAACACTAACCCTTACACTAACACTAACACTAACACTAACATTAACACTAACCCTAACCCTAACCCACTAACCCTAGCCCTAACACTAACACTAACACTAACACTAACATTAACACTAACACTAACACTAACACTAACACTAACATTAACACTAACACTAACCCTAACCCTAGCCCTAACACTAACACTAACATTAACACTAACACTAACCCTAACCCTAGCCCTAACACTAACACTAACACTAACCCTAACCCTAACCCTAACCCACTAACACTAACCCTAACCCTAACACTAACACTAACATTAACACTAACACTAACACTAACCCTAACCCTAACCCTAGCCCTAACACTAACACTAACATTAACACTAACCCTTACACTAACACTAACACTAACACTAACATTAACACTAACCCTAACCCTAACCCACTAACCCTAACCCTAGCCCTAACACTAACACTAACACTAACACTAACATTAACACTAACACTAACACTAACACTAACACTAACCCTAACACTAACACTAACATTAACACTAACACTAACCCTAACCCTAGCCCTAACACTAACACTAACCCTAACACTAACCCTAACACTAACACTAACACTAACCCTAGCCCTAACACTAACACTAACATTAACACTAACACTAACACTAACACTAACACTAACACTAACCCTAACCCTAACACTAACACTAACACTAACACTAACATTAACACTAACCCTAACCCTAACCCACTAACCCTAACCCTAGCCCTAACACTAACACTTACACTAACACTAACCCTAACACTAACACTAACACTAACCCTAACACTAACCCTAACACTAACCCTAACACTAACACTAACACTAACCCTAACACTAACCCTAACACTAACACTAACCCTAACATTAACACTAACACTAACACTAACACTAACCCTAACACTAACACTAACACTAACACTAACACTAACACTAACCCTAACACTAACCCTAACACTAACACTAACACTAACACTAACCCTAGCCCTAACACTAACACTAACATTAACACTAACACTAACACTAACACTAACACTAACCCTAACCCTAGCCCTAACACTAACACTAACACTAACATTAACACTAACCCTAGCCCTAACACTAACACTAACATTAACACTAACCCTAACCCTAGCCCTAACACTAACACTAACACTAATCCTAGCCCTAACACTAACACTAACACTAACACTAACATTAACACTAACCCTAACCCTAACCCACTAACCCTAACCCTAGCCCTAACACTAGCAATAACACTAACACTAACACTAACACTAACCCTAACACTTACACTAACACTAACACTAACACTAACCCTAGCCCTAACCCTAACACTAACCCTAACACTAACACTAACACTAACACTAACACTAACACTAACACTAACACTAACACTAACCCTAACCCTAACCCTAACACTTACACTAACACTAACACTAACCCTAGCCCTAACCCTAACCCTAACCCTAACCCACTAACACTAACACTAACCCTAACCCTAACACTAACACTAACACTAACACTAACACTAACCCTAACACTAACACTAACACTAACCCTAACCCTAACACTAACACTAACACTAACACTAACACTAACACTAACACTAACCCTAACCCTAACATTAACACTAACACTAACACTAACACTAACACTAACACTAACCCTAACCCTAGCCCTAACACTAACATTAACACTAACACTAACACTAACACTAACACTAACATTAACACTAACACTAACCCTAACCCTAGCCCTAACACTAACACTAACACTAACATTAACACTAACCCTAGCCCTAATACTAA
This sequence comes from Eucyclogobius newberryi, assembly GCF_026437365.1. Classification (NCBI taxonomy): domain Eukaryota; kingdom Metazoa; phylum Chordata; class Actinopteri; order Gobiiformes; family Gobiidae; genus Eucyclogobius; species Eucyclogobius newberryi. The sequence goes on along the minus strand of NW_027315939.1, from coordinate 41,348 downwards.
CACTAACACTAACCCTAGCCCTAACACTAACACTAACACTAACCCTAGCCCTAACACTAACACTAACATTAACACTAACACTAACACTAACACTAACCCTAACCCTAACACTAACACTAACACTAACACTAACATTAACACTAACCCTAACCCTAACCCACTAACCCTAACCCTAGCCCTAACACTAACACTAACACTAACCCTAACACTAACACTAACACTAACCCTAACACTAACCCTAACACTAACCCTAACACTAACACTAACCCTAACACTAACCCTAACACTAACACTAACCCTAACATTAACACTAACACTAACACTAACACTAACACTAACACTAACACTAACACTAACCCTAACACTAACACTAACACTAACACTAACACTAACACTAACACTAACACTAACCCTAACACTAACCCTAACACTAACACTAACACTAACACTAACCCTAGCCCTAACACTAACACTAACATTAACACTAACACTAACACTAACACTAACACTAACACTAACCCTAACCCTAACCCTAGCCCTAACACTAACACTAACACTAACATTAACACTAACCCTAGCCCTAACACTAACACTAACATTAACACTAACCCTAACCCTAGCCCTAACACTAACACTAACACTAATCCTAGCCCTAACACTAACACTAACACTAACATTAACACTAACCCTAACCCTAACCCACTAACCCTAACCCTAGCCCTAACACTAGCAATAACACTAACACTAACACTAACACTAACACTAACACTAACCCTAACACTTACACTAACACTAACACTAACACTAACCCTAGCCCTAACCCTAACACTAACCCTAACACTAACACTAACACTAACACTAACCCTAACACTAACACTAACACTAACACTAACCCTAACCCTAACCCTAACACTTACACTAACACTAACACTAACCCTAGCCCTAACCCTAACCCTAACCCACTAACACTAACACTAACCCTAACACTAACACTAACACTAACCCTAACACTAACACTAACACTAACCCTAACCCTAACACTAACACTAACACTAACACTAACACTAACACTAACCCTAACCCTAACATTAACACTAACACTAACACTAACACTAACACTAACCCTAACCCTAGCCCTAACACTAACATTAACACTAACACTAACACTAACACTAACACTAACACTAACACTAACACTAACCCTAACCCTAGCCCTAACACTAACATTAACACTAACACTAACACTAACACTAACACTAACAATAACACTAACACTAACACTAACCCTAGCCCTAACACTAACACTAACACTAACACTAACCCTAACCCTAGCCCTAACACTAACACTAACACTAACCCTAGCCCTAACACTAACACTAACACTAACACTAACATTAACACTAACACTAACCCTAACCCTAGCCGTAACACTAACACTAACACTAACCCTAGCCTAACACTAACACTAACACTAACACTAACACTAACCCTAACCCTAACCCTAGCCCTAGCCCTAAAACTAACACTAACACTAACCCTAACCCTAACCCTAACCCTAACACTAACACTAACACTAACACTAACACTAACACTAACACTAACACTAAAACTAACACTAACACTAACACTAACACCAACACCAACACTAACCCTAACACTAACACTAACACTAACCCTAACACTAACACTAACCCTAACACTAACACTAACCCTAACACTAACCCTAACACTAACCCTAACACTAACACTAACACTAACCCTAACACTAACCCTAACACTAACACTAACCCTAACATTAACACTAACACTAACACTAACACTAACACTAACACTAACACTAACCCTAACACTAACACTAACACTAACACTAACACTAACACTAACCCTAACACTAACCCTAACACAAACACTAACACTAACCCTAGCCCTAACACTAACACTAACATTAACACTAACACTAACACTAACACTAACCCTAACCCTAACACTAACACTAACACTAACACTAACATTAACACTAACCCTAACCCTAACCCACTAACCCTAACCCTAACCCTAGCCCTAGCCCTAACACTAACACTAACACTAATCCTAGCCCTAACACTAACACTAACACTAACATTAACACTAACCCTAACCCTAACCCACTAACCCTAACCCTAGCCCTAACACTAACACTAACACTAACACTAACACTAACACTAACACTAACCCTAACACTAACACTAACACTAACACTAAAACTAAAACTAACACTAACACTAAAACTAACACTAACACTAACACTAACACTAACACTAACCCTAACCCTAACACTAACACTAACACTAACCCTAACACTAACACTAACCCTAACACTAACCCTAACCCTAACACTAACACTAACACTAACCCTAACACTAACCCTAGCCCTAACACTAACACTAACACTAACATTAACACTAACACTAACACTAACCCTAACCCTAGCCCTAACACTAACATTAACACTAACCCTAGCCCTAACACTAACACTAACATTAACACTAACCCTAACCCTAGCCCTAACACTAACACTAACACTAATCCTAGCCCTAACACTAACACTAACACTAACATTAACACTAACCCTAACACTAACACTAACACTAACATTAACACTAACCCTAACCCTAACCCTAACCCTAACACTAACCCTAACACTAACACTAACACTAACACTAACACTAACCCTAACACTAACACTAACACTAACACTAACACTAACCCTAACACTAACACTAACCCTAAGCCTAACCCTAACCCACTAACCCTAACCCTAGCCCTAGCCCTAACACTAACACTAACACTAACATTAACACTAACACTAACCCTAACCCTAACCCTAACCCTAGCCCTAACACTAACACTAACCCTAACCCTAACCCACTAACCCTAACCCTAACCCTAACACTAACACTAACATTAACACTAACACTAACCCTAACCCTAACCCTAGCCCTAACACTAACACTAACATTAACACTAACCCTTACACTAACACTAACACTAACATTAACACTAACCCTAACCCTAACCCTAACCCTAACCCTAACACTAACACTAACACTAACACTAACCCTAACACTAACACTAACACTAACACTAACACTAACCCTAACACTAACACTAACACTAACCCTAACCCTAACCCACTAACCCTAACCCTAGCCCTAACACTAACACTAACATTAACACTAACACTAACACTAACACTAACCCTAACACTAACACTAACACTAACATTAACACTAACACTAACCCTAACCCTAGCCCTAACACTAACACTAACATTAACACTAACCCTAGCCCTAATACTAACACTAACCCTAACCCTAGCCCTAACACTAACACTAACATTAACATTAACACTAACCCTAACCCTAGCCCTAACACTAACACTAACACTAACCCTAACACTAACCCTAGCCCTAACACTAACACTAACACTAACACTAACACTAACCCTAACCCTAACCCTAGCCCTAACACTAACACTAACACTAACACTAACACTAACACTAACACTAACCCTAACACTAACACTAACACTAACACTAACACTAACACTAACACTAACACTAACCCTAACACTAACACTAACACTAACACTAACCCTAGCCCTAACCCTAACCCTAACACTAACACTAACACTAACACTAACCCTAACACTAACACTAACACTAACACTAACACTAACCCTAACACTAACACTAACACTAACCCTAACCCTAACCCTAACCCACTAACCCTAACCCTAGCCCTAACACTAACACTAACATTAACACTAACACTAACACTAACACTAACCCTAACACTAACACTAACACTAACATTAACACTAACACTAACCCTAACCCTAGCCCTAACACTAACACTAACATTAACACTAACCCTAGCCCTAATACTAACACTAACCCTAACCCTAGCCCTAACACTAACACTAACATTAACATTAACACTAACCCTAACCCTAGCCCTAACACTAACACTAACACTAACCCTAACACTAACCCTAGCCCTAACACTAACACTAACACTAACACTAACACTAACCCTAACCCTAACCCTAGCCCTAACACTAACACTAACACTAACACTAACACTAACACTAACACTAACCCTAACACTAACACTAACACTAACACTAACACTAACACTAACACTAACCCTAACACTAACCCTAACACTAACACTAACACTAACACTAACCCTAGCCCTAACACTAACACTAACACTAACATTAACACTAACACTAACACTAACACTAACCCTAACCCTAACACTAACACTAACACTAACACTAACATTAACACTAACCCTAACCCTAACCCACTAACCCTAACCCTAACCCTAGCCCTAGCCCTAACACTAACACTAACACTAATCCTAGCCCTAACACTAACACTAACACTAACACTAACATTAACACTAACCCTAACCCTAACCCACTAACCCTAACCCTAGCCCTAACACTAACACTAACACTAACACTAACACTAACACTAACACTAACCCTAACACTAACACTAACACTAACACTAAAACTAAAACTAACACTAACACTAAAACTAACACTAACACTAACACTAACACTAACCCTAACACTAACACTAACACTAACCCTAACACTAACACTAACCCTAACACTAACCCTAACCCTAACACTAACACTAACACTAACCCTAACACTAACCCTAGCCCTAACACTAACACTAACACTAACATTAACACTAACACTAACACTAACCCTAACCCTAGCCCTAACACTAACATTAACACTAACCCTAGCCCTAACACTAACACTAACATTAACACTAACCCTAACCCTAGCCCTAACACTAACACTAACACTAATCCTAGCCCTAACACTAACACTAACACTAACATTAACACTAACCCTAACACTAACACTAACACTAACATTAACACTAACCCTAACCCTAACCCTAACCCTAACACTAACCCTAACACTAACACTAACACTAACACTAACACTAACCCTAACAATAACACTAACACTAACACTAACACTAACCCTAACACTAACCCTAAGCCTAACCCTAACCCACTAACCCTAACCCTAGCCCTAGCTCTAACACTAACACTAACACTAACATTAACACTAACACTAACCCTAACCCTAACCCTAACCCTAGCCCTAACACTAACCCTAACCCTAACCCTAACCCACTAACCCTAACCCTAACCCTAACACTAACACTAACATTAACACTAACACTAACCCTAACCCTAACCCTAGCCCTAACACTAACACTAACATTAACACTAACCCTTACACTAACACTAACACTAACATTAACACTAACCCTAACCCTAACCCTAACCCTAACACTAACACTAACACTAACACTAACCCTAACACTAACACTAACACTAACACTAACACTAACCCTAACACTAACACTAACACTAACCCTAACCCTAACCCTAACCCACTAACCCTAACCCTAGCCCTAACACTAACACTAACATTAACACTAACACTAACACTAACCCTAACACTAACACTAACACTAACATTAACACTAACACTAACCCTAACCCTAGCCCTAACACTAACACTAACATTAACACTAACCCTAGCCCTAATACTAACACTAACCCTAACCCTAGCCCTAACACTAACACTAACATTAACATTAACACTAACCCTAACCCTAGCCCTAACACTAACACTAACACTAACCCTAACACTAACCCTAGCCCTAACACTAACACTAACACTAACACTAACCCTAACCCTAACCCTAGCCCTAACACTAACACTAACACTAACACTAACACTAACACTAACACTAACACTAACACTAACATTAACACTAACACTAACACTAACATTAACACTAACACTAACCCTAACCCTAGCCCTAACACTAACACTAACACTAACACTAACCCTAGCCCTAACACTAACACTAACACTAACACTAACACTAACCCTAACACTAACACTAACCCTAACCCTAACCCACTAACCCTAACCCTAGCCCTAACACTAACACTAACACTAACATTAACACTAACACTAACACTAACCCTAACCCTAACCCTAGCCCTAACACTAACACTAACCCTAACCCTAACCCTAACCCACTAACCCTAACCCTAACCCTAACCCTAACACTAACACTAACATTAACACTAACACTAACACTAACCCTAACCCTAACCCTAGCCCTAACCCTAACACTAACACTAACATTAACACTAACCCTTACACTAACACTAACACTAACACTAACATTAACACTAACCCTAACCCTAACCCACTAACCCTAGCCCTAACACTAACACTAACACTAACACTAACATTAACACTAACACTAACACTAACACTAACACTAACATTAACACTAACACTAACCCTAACCCTAGCCCTAACACTAACACTAACATTAACACTAACACTAACCCTAACCCTAGCCCTAACACTAACACTAACACTAACCCTAACCCTAACCCTAACCCACTAACACTAACCCTAACCCTAACACTAACACTAACATTAACACTAACACTAACACTAACCCTAACCCTAACCCTAGCCCTAACACTAACACTAACATTAACACTAACCCTTACACTAACACTAACACTAACACTAACATTAACACTAACCCTAACCCTAACCCACTAACCCTAACCCTAGCCCTAACACTAACACTAACACTAACACTAACATTAACACTAACACTAACACTAACACTAACACTAACCCTAACACTAACACTAACATTAACACTAACACTAACCCTAACCCTAGCCCTAACACTAACACTAACATTAACACTAACCCTAGCCCTAATACTAACACTAACACTAACCCTAACCCTAGCCCTAACACTAACACTAACATTAACATTAACACTAACCCTAACCCTAGCCCTAACACTAACACTAACACTAACACTAACCCTAACACTAACCCTATCCCTAACACTAACACTAACACTAACACTAACACTAACACTAACACTAACACTAACACTAACCCTAACCCTAACACTAACACTAACACTAACACTAACACTAACACTAACACTAACACTAACACTAACACTAACATTAACACTAACACTAACATTAACACTAACACTAACCCTAACCCTAGCCCTAACACTAACACTAACACTAACACTAACATTAACACTAACCCTAGCCCTAATACTAACACTAACACTAACCCTAACCCTAGCCCTAACACTAACACTAACACTAACACTAACACTAACCCTAACCCTAACCCTAACACTAACACTAACACTAACACTAACACTAACCCTAGCCCTAACACTAACACTAACACTAACATTAACACTAACACTAACCCTAACCCTAGCCGTAACACTAACACTAACACTAACACTAACACTAACCCTAGCCTAACACTAACACTAACACTAACACTAACCCTAACCCTAGCCCTAGCCCTAAAACTAACACTAACACTAACACTAACCCTAACCCTAACCCTAACACTAACACTAACACTAACACTAACACTAACCCTAACACTAACACTAACACTAACACTAACACTAACACTAACACTAACACTAACCCTAACACTAACACTAACACTAACCCTAACACTAACACTAACACTAACCCTAACCCTAACCCACTAACCCTAACCCTAGCCCTAACACTAACACTAACATTAACACTAACACTAACACTAACCCTAACACTAACACTAACACTAACATTAACACTAACACTAACCCTAACCCTAGCCCTAACACTAACACTAACATTAACACTAACCCTAGCCCTAATACTAACACTAACCCTAACCCTAGCCCTAACACTAACACTAACATTAACATTAACACTAACCCTAACCCTAGCCCTAACACTAACACTAACACTAACCCTAACACTAACCCTAGCCCTAACACTAACACTAACACTAACACTAACACTAACCCTAACCCTAACCCTAGCCCTAACACTAACACTAACACTAACACTAACACTAACACTAACACTAACATTAACACTAACACTAACACTAACATTAACACTAACACTAACCCTAACCCTAGCCCTAACACTAACACTAACACTAACCCTAGCCCTAACACTAACACTAACACTAACACTAACACTAACACTAACCCTAACACTAACACTAACACTAACCCTAACCCTAACCCACTAACCCTAACCCTAGCCCTAACACTAACACTAACACTAACATTAACACTAACACTAACACTAACCCTAACCCTAACCCTAGCCCTAACACTAACACTAACCCTAACCCTAACCCTAACCCACTAACCCTAACCCTAACCCTAACCCTAACACTAACACTAACATTAACACTAACACTAACACTAACCCTAACCCTAACCCTAGCCCTAACACTAACACTAACACTAACATTAACACTAACCCTTACACTAACACTAACACTAACACTAACATTAACACTAACCCTAACCCTAACCCACTAACCCTAACCCTAGCCCTAACACTAACACTAACACTAACACTAACATTAACACTAACACTAACACTAACACTAACACTAACACTAACATTAACACTAACACTAACCCTAACCCTAGCCCTAACACTAACACTAACATTAACACTAACACTAACCCTAACCCTAGCCCTAACACTAACACTAACCCTAACCCTAACCCTAACCCACTAACACTAACCCTAACCCTAACACTAACACTAACATTAACACTAACACTAACACTAACCCTAACCCTAACCCTAGCCCTAACACTAACACTAACATTAACACTAACCCTTACACTAACACTAACACTAACACTAACATTAACACTAACCCTAACCCTAACCCTAACCCACTAACCCTAACCCTAGCCCTAACACTAACACTAACACTAACACTAACATTAACACTAACACTAACACTAACACTAACACTAACCCTAACACTAACACTAACATTAACACTAACACTAACCCTAACCCTAGCCCTAACACTAACACTAACATTAACACTAACCCTAGCCCTAATACTAACACTAACACTAACCCTAACCCTAGCCCTAACACTAACACTAACACTAACATTAACACTAACCCTAACCCTAGCCCTAACACTAACACTAACACTAACCCTAACACTAACCCTATCCCTAACACTAACACTAACACTAACACTAACACTAACACTAACACTAACACTAACCCTAACCCTAACACTAACACTAACACTAACACTAACACTAACACTAACACTAACACTAACACTAACACTAACATTAACACTAACACTAACATTAACACTAACACTAACCCTAACCCTAGCCCTAACACTAACACTAACACTAACACTAACATTAACACTAACCCTAGCCCTAATACTAACACTAACACTAACCCTAACCCTAGCCCTAACACTAACACTAACACTAACACTAACACTAACCCTAACCCTAACCCTAACACTAACACTAACACTAACACTAACACTAACCCTAGCCCTAACACTAACACTAACACTAACATTAACACTAACACTAACCCTAACCCTAGCCGTAACACTAACACTAACACTAACCCTAGCCTAACACTAACACTAACACTAACACTAACCCTAACCCTAGCCCTAGCCCTAAAACTAACACTAACACTAACACTAACCCTAACCCTAACCCTAACACTAACACTAACACTAACACTAACACTAACACTAACCCTAACACTAACACTAACACTAACACTAAAACTAACACTAACACTAACACTAACACTAACCCTAACACTAACACTAACACTAACCCTAACACTAACACTAACACTAACCCTAACACTAACCCTAACACTAACCCTAACACTAACACTAACACTAACACTAACCCTAACCCTAACACTAACCCTAACACTAACCCTAACACTAACACTAACCCTAACATTAACACTAACACTAACACTAACACTAACACTAACACTAACCCTAACGCGAACCCTAACACTAACACTAACACTAACACTAACCCTAGCCCTAACACTAACACTAACACTAACATTAACACTAACACTAACACTAACCCTAACCCTAGCCCTAACACTAACACTAACATTAACACTAACCCTAGCCCTAACACTAACACTAACATTAACACTAACCCTAACCCTAGCCCTAACACTAACACTAACACTAATCCTAGCCCTAACACTAACACTAACATTAACACTAACCCTAACCCTAACCCACTAACCCGAACCCTAGCCCTAACACTAACACTAACACTAACACTAACATTAACACTAACACTAACACTAACATTAACATTAACACTAACACTAACACTAACCCTAAACCTAACCCTAACACTAACACTAACACTAACACTAACACTAACACTAACACTAACACTAAAACTAACACTAACACTAACACTAAAACTAACACTAACCCTAACCCTAACACTAACCCTAACCCTAACATTAACACTAACACTAACACTAACACTAACACTAACACTAACACTAACACTAACACTAACACTAACATTAACACTAACACTAACACTAACATTAACACTAACACTAACCCTAACCCTAGCCCTAACACTAACACTAACACTAACCCTAGCCCTAACACTAACACTAACACTAACACTAACACTAACACTAACCCTAACACTAACACTAACACTAACCCTAACCCTAACCCACTAACCCTAACCCTAGCCCTAACACTAACACTAACACTAACATTAACACTAACACTAACACTAACCCTAACCCTAACCCTAGCCCTAACACTAACACTAACCCTAACCCTAACCCTAACCCACTAACCCTAACCCTAACCCTAACCCTAACACTAACACTAACATTAACACTAACACTAACACTAACCCTAACCCTAACCCTAGCCCTAACACTAACACTAACACTAACATTAACACTAACCCTTACACTAACACTAACACTAACACTAACATTAACACTAACCCTAACCCTAACCCACTAACCCTAACCCTAGCCCTAACACTAACACTAACACTAACACTAACATTAACACTAACACTAACACTAACACTAACACTAACACTAACATTAACACTAACACTAACCCTAACCCTAGCCCTAACACTAACACTAACATTAACACTAACACTAACCCTAACCCTAGCCCTAACACTAACACTAACCCTAACCCTAACCCTAACCCACTAACACTAACCCTAACCCTAACACTAACACTAACATTAACACTAACACTAACACTAACCCTAACCCTAACCCTAGCCCTAACACTAACACTAACATTAACACTAACCCTTACACTAACACTAACACTAACACTAACATTAACACTAACCCTAACCCTAACCCTAACCCACTAACCCTAACCCTAGCCCTAACACTAACACTAACACTAACACTAACATTAACACTAACACTAACACTAACACTAACACTAACCCTAACACTAACACTAACATTAACACTAACACTAACCCTAACCCTAGCCCTAACACTAACACTAACATTAACACTAACCCTAGCCCTAATACTAACACTAACACTAACCCTAACCCTAGCCCTAACACTAACACTAACACTAACATTAACACTAACCCTAACCCTAGCCCTAACACTAACACTAACACTAACCCTAACACTAACCCTATCCCTAACACTAACACTAACACTAACACTAACACTAACACTAACACTAACACTAACCCTAACCCTAACACTAACACTAACACTAACACTAACACTAACACTAACACTAACACTAACACTAACATTAACACTAACACTAACATTAACACTAACACTAACCCTAACCCTAGCCCTAACACTAACACTAACACTAACACTAACATTAACACTAACCCTAGCCCTAATACTAACACTAACACTAACCCTAACCCTAGCCCTAACACTAACACTAACACTAACACTAACACTAACCCTAACCCTAACCCTAACACTAACACTAACACTAACACTAACACTAACCCTAGCCCTAACACTAACACTAACACTAACATTAACACTAACACTAACCCTAACCCTAGCCGTAACACTAACACTAACACTAACCCTAGCCTAACACTAACACTAACACTAACACTAACCCTAACCCTAGCCCTAGCCCTAAAACTAACACTAACACTAACACTAACCCTAACCCTAACCCTAACACTAACACTAACACTAACACTAACACTAACACTAACCCTAACACTAACACTAACACTAACACTAAAACTAACACTAACACTAACACTAACACTAACCCTAACACTAACACTAACACTAACCCTAACACTAACACTAACACTAACCCTAACACTAACCCTAACACTAACCCTAACACTAACACTAACACTAACACTAACCCTAACCCTAACACTAACCCTAACACTAACCCTAACACTAACACTAACCCTAACATTAACACTAACACTAACACTAACACTAACACTAACACTAACCCTAACGCGAACCCTAACACTAACACTAACACTAACACTAACCCTAGCCCTAACACTAACACTAACACTAACATTAACACTAACACTAACACTAACCCTAACCCTAGCCCTAACACTAACACTAACATTAACACTAACCCTAGCCCTAACACTAACACTAACATTAACACTAACCCTAACCCTAGCCCTAACACTAACACTAACACTAATCCTAGCCCTAACACTAACACTAACATTAACACTAACCCTAACCCTAACCCACTAACCCGAACCCTAGCCCTAACACTAACACTAACACTAACACTAACATTAACACTAACACTAACACTAACATTAACATTAACACTAACACTAACACTAACCCTAAACCTAACCCTAACACTAACACTAACACTAACACTAACACTAACACTAACACTAACACTAAAACTAACACTAACACTAACACTAAAACTAACACTAACCCTAACCCTAACACTAACCCTAACCCTAACATTAACACTAACACTAACACTAACACTAACACTAACACTAACCCTAACACTAACACTAACACTAACACTAACCCTAACCCTAACCCTAACCCTAACACTAACACTAACACTAACCCTAACACTAACACTAACACTAACACTAACCCTAACCATAACCATAACACTAACACTAACACTAACACTAACACTAACACTAACACTAACACTAACACTAACCCTAACCCTAACCCTAACCCTAACCCTAACCCTAACCCTAACACTAACACTAACACTAACACTAACACTAACACTAACACTAACACTAACACTAACACTAACCCTAACACTAACACTAACACTAACCCTAACACTAACACTAACCCTAACCCTAACCCTAACCCTAACCCACTAACACTAACACTAACACTAACACTAACACTAACACTAACCCTAACCCTAACCCTAACCCTAACACTAACACTAACACTAACCCTAACACTAACACTAACCCTAACACTAACACTAACACTAACATTAACACTAACACTAACCCTAGCCCTAATACTAACACTAACACTAACCCTAACCCTAGCCCTAACACTAACACTAACACTAACATTAACACTAACACTAACACTAACACTAACACTAACACTAACCCTAACACTAACCCTAACACTAACACTAACACTAACACTAACCCTAACCCTAACCCTAACCCTAACACTAACACTAACCCTAACACTAACACTAACACTAACACTAACCCTAACCATAACCATAACACTAACACTAACACTAACACTAACACTAACACTAACACTAACACTAACCCTAACCCTAACCCTAACCCTAACCCTAACCCTAACCCTAACACTAACACTAACACTAACACTAACACTAACCCTAACACTAACACTAACACTAACACTAACCCTAACACTAACACTAACACTAACCCTAACACTAACACTAACCCTAACCCTAACCCTAACCCTAACCCTAACCCACTAACACTAACACTAACACTAACACTAACCCTAACCCTAACCCTAACACTAACACTAACACTAACCCTAACACTAACACTAACACTAACACTAACCCTAACACTAACACTAACACTAACATTAACACTAACACTAACCCTAGCCCTAATACTAACACTAACACTAACCCTAACCCTAGCCCTAACACTAACACTAACACTAACATTAACACTAACATTAACACTAACACTAACACTAACATTAACACTAACACTAACCCTAACCCTAGCCCTAACACTAACACTAACACTAACATTAACACTAACATTAACACTAACACTAACACTAACATTAACACTAACACTAACCCTAACCCTAGCCCTAACACTAACACTAACACTAACACTAACATTAACACTAACCCTAGCCCTAATACTAACACTAACACTAACCCTAACCCTAGCCCTAACACTAACACTAACACTAACACTAACACTAACATTAACACTAAAACTAACCCTAACCCTAGCCGTAACACTAACACTAACACTAACCCTAGCCTAACACTAACACTAACACTAACACTAACCCTAACCCTAGCCCTAGCCCTAAAACTAACACTAACACTAACACTAACCCTAACCCTAACCCTAACACTAACACTAACACTAACACTAACCCTAACACTAACACTAACACTAACACTAAAACTAACACTAACACTAACACTAACACTAACCCTAACACTAACACTAACCCTAACACTAACACTAACCCTAACACTAACCCTAACACTAACCCTAACACTAACCCTAACACTAACACTAACCCTAACCCTAACACTAACCCTAACACTAACCCTAACACTAACCCTAACATTAACACTAACACTAACACTAACACTAACACTAACACTAACACTAACCCTAACACGAACCCTAACACTAACACTAACACTAACACTAACCCTAGCCCTAACACTAACACTAACACTAACACTAACACTAACACTAACACTAACACTAACCCTAACCCTAACCCTAGCCCTAACACTAACACTAACACTAACATTAACACTAACCCTAGCCCTAACACTAACACTAACATTAACACTAACCCTAACCCTAGCCCTAACACTAACACTAACACTAATCCTAGCCCTAACACTAACACTAACATTAACACTAACCCTAACCCTAACCCACTAACCCTAACCCTAGCCCTAACACTAACACTAACACTAACATTAACACTAACACTAACATTAACATTAACACTAACACTAACACTAACACTAACCCTAAACCTAACCCTAACACTAACACTAACACTAACACTAACACTAACACTAACACTAACACTAAAACTAACACTAACACTAACACTAAAACTAACACTAACCCTAACCCTAACACTAACCCTAACCCTAACATTAACACTAACACTAACACTAACACTAACACTAACACTAACACTAACCCTAACACTAACACTAACACTAACACTAACCCTAACCCTAACCCTAACACTAACACTAACCCTAACACTAACACTAACACTAACACTAACCCTAACCATAACCATAACACTAACACTAACACTAACACTAACACTAACACTAACCCTAACACTAACACTAACACTAACCCTAACACTAACACTAACCCTAACCCTAACCCTAACCCTAACCCACTAACACTAACACTAACACTAACACTAACACTAACCCTAACCCTAACCCTAACACTAACACTAACACTAACCCTAACACTAACACTAACACTAACCCTAACACTAACACTAACACTAACATTAACACTAACACTAACCCTAGCCCTAATACTAACACTAACACTAACCCTAACCCTAGCCCTAACACTAACACTAACACTAACCCTAACACTAACACTAACACTAACACTAACACTAACACTAACACTAACACTAACCCTAACACTAACACTAACCCTAACCCTAACCCTAACCCTAACCCACTAACACTAACACTAACACTAACACTAACACTAACCCTAACCCTAACCCTAACACTAACACTAACACTAACCCTAACACTAACACTAACCCTAACACTAACACTAACACTAACATTAACACTAACACTAACCCTAGCCCTAATACTAACACTAACACTAACCCTAACCCTAGCCCTAACACTAACACTAACACTAACACTAACACTAACACTAACACTAACACTAACACTAACACTAACACTAACCCTAACACTAACCCTAACCCTAGCCCTAACCCTAGCCCTAACACTAACACTAACACTAACACTAACACTAACACTAACACTAACACTAACATTAACACTAACACTAACACTAACACTAACCCTAACCCTAGCCCTAGCCCTAGCCCTAACACTAACGCTAACACTAACATTAACACTAACACTAACATTAACACTAACACTAACACTAACCCTAACCCTAGCCCTAACACTAACACTAACATTAACACTAACCCTAGCCCTAACACTAACACTAACACTAACACTAACCCTAGCCCTAACACTAACACTAACACAAACACTAACCCTAGCCCTAACACTAACACTAACACTAACCCTAACCCTAGCCCTAACACTAACACTAACACTAACACTAACACTAACACTAACCCTAACACTAACCCTAACACTAACCCTAACACTAACCCTAACACTAACACTAACCCTAACATTAACACTAACACTAACACTAACACTAACACTAACACTAACACTAACACTAACACTAACCCTAACCCTAACACTAACACTAACACTAACACTAACACTAACACTAACCCTAACACTAACCCTAACACTAACACTAACACTAACACTAACCCTAGCCCTAACACTAACACTAACACTAACACTAACATTAACACTAACACTAACCCTAACCCTAACCCTAGCCCTAACACTAACACTAACACTAACACTGACATTAACACTAACCCTAGCCCTAACACTAACACTAACATTAACACTAACACTAACACTAATCCTAGCCCTAACACTAACACTAACACTAACACTAACATTAACACTAACCCTAACCCTAACCCTAACCCACTAACCCTAACCCTAGCCCTAACACTAACACTAACATTAACACTAACACTAACACTAACACTAACACTAACACTAACATTAACATTAACACTAACACTAACCCTAAACCTAACCCTAACACTAACACTAACACTAACACTAACACTAACACTAACCCTAACACTAACACTAACCCTAACACTAACACTAACACTAACACTAACACTAACACTAACACTAACACTAACACTAACCCTAACACTAACACTAACACTAACCCTAACCCTAACCCTAACCCACTAACCCTAACCCTAACCCTAGCCCTAACACTAACCCTAAAACTAACACTAACACTAACACTAACACTAACACTAACACTAACCCTAACACTAACACTAACACTAACCCTAACCCTAACCCACTAACCCTAACCCTAGCCCTAACACTAACACTAACACTAACATTAACACTAACACTAACACTAACCCTAACCCTAACCCTAGCCCTAACACTAACACTAACCCTAACCCTAACCCTAACCCACTAACCCTAACCCTAACCCTAACACTAACACTAACACTAACACTAACATTAACACTAACACTAACCCTAACCCTAACCGTAACACTAACACTAACACTAACACTAACCCTAGCCTAACACTAACACTAACACTAACACTAACACTAACCCTAACCCTAACCCTAGCCCTAGCCCTAAAACTAACACTAACACTAACACTAACACTAACCCTAACACTAACACTAAAACTAACACTAACACTAACACTAACCCTAACACTAACACTAACACTAACCCTAACACTAACACTAACCCTAACACTAACACTAACACTAACACTAACCCTAACACTAACCCTAACACTAACCCTAACCCTAACCCTAACACTAACACTAACCCTAACACTAACACTAACCCTAACATTAACACTAACACTAACACTAACACTAACACAAACACTAACACTAACCCTAACACTAACACTAACACTAACACTAACACTAACCCTAACACTAACCCTAACACTAACACTAACACTAACCCTAGCCCTAACACTAACACTAACATTAACACTAACACTAACACTAACCCTAACCCTAACCCTAGCCCTAACACTAACACTAACACTAACATTAACACTAACCCTAGCCCTAACACTAACACTAACATTAACACTAACCCTAACCCTAGCCCTAACACTAACACTAATCCTAGCCCTAACACTAACACTAACACTAACATTAACACTAACACTAACACTAACCCTAACCCTAACCCTAGCCCTAACACTAACACTAACACTAACATTAACACTAACCCTAGCCCTAACACTAACACTAACATTAACACTAACCCTAACCCTAGCCCTAACACTAACACTAACACTAATCCTAGCCCTAACACTAACACTAACATTAACACTAACCCTAACACTAACACTAACACTAACACTAACATTAACACTAACCCTAACCCTAACCCTAACCCTAACACTAACCCTAACACTAACACTAACACTAACACTAACCCTAACACTAACACTAACACTAACACTAACACTAACCCTAACACTAACACTAACACTAACCCTAACCCTAACCCTAACCCACTAACCCTAACCCTAGCCCTAACACTAACACTAACACTAACACTAACATTAACACTAACACTAACCCTAGCCCTAATACTAACACTAACACTAACCCTAACCCTAGCCCTAACACTAACACTAACACTAACACTAACCCTAACACTAACACTAACACTAACACTAACACTAACACTAACACTAACACTAACCCTAGCCCTAACACTAACCCTAACCCTAGCCCTAACACTAACATTAACACTAACACTAACACTAACACTAACACTAACATTAACACTAACACTAACCCTAGCCCTAACACTAACACTAACACTAACATTAACACTAACCCTAGCCCTAATACTAACACTAACACTAACCCTAGCCCTAACACTAACACTAACACTAACACTAACCCTAACCCTAGCCCTAACACTAACACTAACACTAACCCTAGCCCTAACACTAACACTAACACTAACACTAACATTAACACTAACACTAACCCTAACCCTAGCCGTAACACTAACACTAACACTAACCCTAGCCTAACACTAACACTAACACTAACACTAACCCTAACCCTAACCCTAGCCCTAGCCCTAAAACTAACACTAACACTAACCCTAACCCTAACCCTAACCCTAACACTAACACTAACACTAACACTAACACTAACACTAACACTAAAACTAACACTAACACTAACACTAACACCAACACCAACACTAACCCTAACACTAACACTAACACTAACCCTAACATTAACACTAACACTAACACTAACACTAACACTAACACTAACACTAACCCTAACACTAACACTAACACTAACACTAACACTAACCCTAACACTAACACTAACACTAACACTAACCCTAGCCCTAACACTAACACTAACATTAACACTAACACTAACACTAACACTAACACTAACCCTAACCCTAACCCTAGCCCTAACACTAACACTAACACTAACATTAACACTAACCCTAGCCCTAACACTAACACTAACATTAACACTAACCCTAACCCTAGCCCTAACACTAACACTAATCCTAGCCCTAACACTAACACTAACACTAACATTAACACTAACCCTAACCCTAACCCTAACCCACTAACCCTAACCCTAGCCCTAACACTAACACTAACATTAACACTAACACTAACACTAACCCTAACCCTAACCCTAGCCCTAACACTAACACTAACACTAACATTAACACTAACCCTAGCCCTAACACTAACACTAACATTAACACTAACCCTAACCCTAGCCCTAACACTAACACTAACACTAACACTAATCCTAGCCCTAACACTAACACTAACATTAACACTAACCCTAACACTAACACTAACACTAACATTAACACTAACCCTAACCCTAACCCTAACCCTAACCCTAACACTAACCCTAACACTAACACTAACACTAACACTAACCCTAACACTAACACTAACACTAACACTAACACTAACCCTAACACTAACACTAACACTAACCCTAACCCTAACCCTAACCCACTAACCCTAACCCTAGCCCTAACACTAACACTAACACTAACACTAACATTAACACTAACACTAACCCTAGCCCTAATACTAACACTAACACTAACCCTAACCCTAGCCCTAACACTAACACTAACACTAACACTAACCCTAACACTAACACTAACACTAACACTAACACTAACACTAACACTAACCCTAGCCCTAACACTAACCCTAACCCTAACACTAACATTAACACTAACACTAACACTAACACTAACACTAACACTAACATTAACACTAACACTAACCCTAACCCTAGCCCTAACACTAACACTAACACTAACATTAACACTAACCCTAGCCCTAATACTAACACTAACACTAACCCTAGCCCTAACACTAACACTAACACTAACACTAACCCTAACCCTAGCCCTAACACTAACACTAACACTAACCCTAGCCCTAACACTAACACTAACACTAACACTAACATTAACACTAACACTAACCCTAACCCTAGCCGTAACACTAACACTAACACTAACCCTAGCCTAACACTAACACTAACACTAACACTAACACTAACCCTAACCCTAACCCTAACCCTAGCCCTAGCCCTAAAACTAACACTAACACTAACCCTAACCCTAACCCTAACCCTAACACTAACACTAACACTAACACTAACACTAACACTAACACTAAAACTAACACTAACACTAACACTAACCCTAACCCTAGCCCTAGCCCTAAAACTAACACTAACACTAACACTAACACTAACCCTAACACTAACACTAAAACTAACACTAACACTAACACTAACACTAACCCTAACACTAACACTAACACTAACCCTAACACTAACACTAACCCTAACACTAACACTAACACTAACACTAACCCTAACACTAACCCTAACACTAACCCTAACCCTAACCCTAACACTAACACTAACCCTAACACTAACACTAACCCTAACACTAACACTAACCCTAACCCTAACCCTAACCCACTAACCCTAACCCTAGCCCTAACACTAACACTAACACTAACACTAACATTAACACTAACACTAACCCTAGCCCTAATACTAACACTAACACTAACCCTAACCCTAGCCCTAACACTAACACTAACACTAACACTAACCCTAACACTAACACTAACACTAACACTAACACTAACACTAACCCTAGCCCTAACACTAACCCTAACCCTAGCCCTAACACTAACATTAACACTAACACTAACACTAACACTAACACTAACACTAACATTAACACTAACACTAACCCTAACCCTAGCCCTAACACTAACACTAACACTAACATTAACACTAACCCTAGCCCTAATACTAACACTAACACTAACCCTAGCCCTAACACTAACACTAACACTAACACTAACCCTAACCCTAGCCCTAACACTAACACTAACACTAACCCTAGCCCTAACACTAACACTAACACTAACACTAACATTAACACTAACACTAACCCTAACCCTAGCCGTAACACTAACACTAACACTAACCCTAGCCTAACACTAACACTAACACTAACACTAACACTAACCCTAACCCTAACCCTAACCCTAGCCCTAGCCCTAAAACTAACACTAACACTAACCCTAACCCTAACCCTAACCCTAACACTAACACTAACACTAACACTAACACTAACACTAAAACTAACACTAACACTAACACTAACCCTAACCCTAGCCCTAGCCCTAAAACTAACACTAACACTAACACTAACACTAACCCTAACACTAACACTAAAACTAACACTAACACTAACACTAACACTAACCCTAACACTAACACTAACACTAACCCTAACACTAACACTAACCCTAACACTAACACTAACACTAACACTAACCCTAACACTAACCCTAACACTAACCCTAACCCTAACCCTAACACTAACACTAACCCTAACACTAACACTAACCCTAACATTAACACTAACACTAACACTAACACTAACACTAACACTAACACTAACCCTAACACTAACACTAACACTAACACTAACACTAACCCTAACACTAACCCTAACACTAACACTAACACTAACCCTAGCCCTAACACTAACACTAACATTAACACTAACACTAACACTAACACTAACCCTAACCCTAACCCTAGCCCTAACACTAACACTAACACTAACATTAACACTAACCCTAGCCCTAACACTAACACTAACATTAACACTAACCCTAACCCTAGCCCTAACACTAACACTAATCCTAGCCCTAACACTAACACTAACACTAACATTAACACTAACCCTAACCCTAACCCTAACCCACTAACCCTAACCCTAGCCCTAACACTAACACTAACATTAACACTAACACTAACACTAACCCTAACCCTAACCCTAGCCCTAACACTAACACTAACACTAACATTAACACTAACCCTAGCCCTAACACTAACACTAACATTAACACTAACCCTAACCCTAGCCCTAACACTAACACTAACACTAATCCTAGCCCTAACACTAACACTAACATTAACACTAACCCTAACACTAACACTAACACTAACACTAACACTAACATTAACACTAACCCTAACCCTAACCCTAACCCTAACCCTAACACTAACCCTAACACTAACACTAACACTAACACTAACCCTAACACTAACACTAACACTAACACTAACACTAACCCTAACACTAACACTAACACTAACCCTAACCCTAACCCTAACCCACTAACCCTAACCCTAGCCCTAACACTAACACTAACACTAACACTAACATTAACACTAACCCTAACCCTAGCCCTAATACTAACACTAACACTAACCCTAACCCTAGCCCTAACACTAACACTAACACTAACACTAACCCTAACACTAACACTAACACTAACACTAACACTAACACTAACACTAACCCTAGCCCTAACACTAACCCTAACCCTAGCCCTAACACTAACATTAACACTAACACTAACACTAACACTAACACTAACACTAACATTAACACTAACACTAACCCTAACCCTAGCCCTAACACTAACACTAACACTAACATTAACACTAACCCTAGCCCTAATACTAACACTAACACTAACCCTAGCCCTAACACTAACACTAACACTAACACTAACCCTAACCCTAGCCCTAACACTAACACTAACACTAACCCTAGCCCTAACACTAACACTAACACTAACACTAACATTAACACTAACACTAACCCTAACCCTAGCCGTAACACTAACACTAACACTAACCCTAGCCTAACACTAACACTAACACTAACACTAACACTAACCCTAACCCTAACCCTAGCCCTAGCCCTAAAACTAACACTAACACTAACCCTAACCCTAACCCTAACACTAACACTAACACTAACACTAACACTAACACTAACACTAAAACTAACACTAACACTAACACTAACACCAACACCAACACTAACCCTAACACTAACACTAACACTAACCCTAACACTAACACTAACCCTAACACTAACACTAACACTAACCCTAACACTAACCCTAACACTAACCCTAACACTAACACTAACACTAACCCTAACACTAACCCTAACACTAACACTAACCCTAACATTAACACTAACACTAACACTAACACTAACACTAACACTAACCCTAACACTAACACTAACACTAACACTAACACTAACACTAACCCTAACACTAACCCTAACACAAACACTAACACTAACCCTAGCCCTAACACTAACACTAACATTAACACTAACACTAACACTAACACTAACCCTAACCCTAACACTAACACTAACACTAACACTAACATTAACACTAACCCTAACCCTAACCCACTAACCCTAACCCTAACCCTAGCCCTAGCCCTAACACTAACACTAACACTAATCCTAGCCCTAACACTAACACTAACACTAACACTAACACTAACATTAACACTAACCCTAACCCTAACCCACTAACCCTAACCCTAGCCCTAACACTAACACTAACACTAACACTAACACTAACACTAACCCTAACACTAACACTAACACTAACACTAAAACTAAAACTAACACTAACACTAAAACTAACACTAACACTAACACTAACACTAACACTAACCCTAACCCTAACCCTAACACTAACACTAACACTAACCCTAACACTAACACTAACCCTAACACTAACCCTAACCCTAACACTAACACTAACACTAACCCTAACACTAACCCTAGCCCTAACACTAACACTAACACTAACATTAACACTAACACTAACACTAACCCTAACCCTAGCCCTAACACTAACATTAACACTAACCCTAGCCCTAACACTAACACTAACATTAACACTAACCCTAACCCTAGCCCTAACACTAACACTAACACTAATCCTAGCCCTAACACTAACACTAACACTAACATTAACACTAACCCTAACACTAACACTAACACTAACATTAACACTAACCCTAACCCTAACCCTAACCCTAACACTAACCCTAACACTAACACTAACACTAACACTAACACTAACACTAACCCTAACACTAACACTAACACTAACACTAACACTAACCCTAACACTAACACTAACATTAACACTAACACTAACCCTAACCCTAGCCCTAACACTAACACTAACACTAACATTAACACTAACACTAACACTAACACTAACCCTAACCCTAGCCCTAGCCCTAAAACTAACACTAACACTAACACTAACCCTAACCCTAACCCTAACCCTAAACCTAACCCTAACCCTAACCCTAACACTAACACTAACACTAAAACTAACACTAACACTAACACTAACACCAACACTAACCCTAACACTAACACTAACACTAACCCTAACACTAACACTAACCCTAACACTAACACTAACACTAACCCTAACACTAACCCTAACACTAACCCTAACACTAACACTAACACTAACCCTAACACTAACCCTAACACTAACACTAACCCTAACATTAACACTAACACTAACACTAACACTAACACTAACACTAACCCTAACACTAACACTAACCCTAACACTAACACTAACACTAACACTAACACTAACCCTAACACTAACCCTAACCCTAACACTAACACTAACCCTAGCCCTAACACTAACACTAACATTAACACTAACACTAACACTAACACTAACCCTAACCCTAGCCCTAACACTAACACTAACACTAACATTAACACTAACCCTAGCCCTAACACTAACACTAACATTAACACTAACCCTAACCCTAGCCCTAACACTAACACTAACACTAATCCTAGCCCTAACACTAACACTAACACTAACACTAACATTAACACTAACCCTAATCCTAACCCACTAACCCTAACCCTAGCCCTAACACTAGCAATAACACTAACACTAACACTAACACTAACACTAACACTAACACTAACCCTAACACTTACACTAACACTAACACTAACCCTAGCCCTAACCCTAACACTAACCCTAACAATAACACTAACACTAACACTAACACTAACACTAACACTAACACTAACCCTAACACTAACACTAACACTAACACTAACCCTAACCCTAACCCTAACACTTACACTAACACTAACACTAACCCTAGCCCTAACCCTAACCCTAACCCACTAACACTAACACTAACACTAACCCTAACACTAACACTAACACTAACACTAACCCTAACACTAACACTAACACTAACCCTAACCCTAACACTAACACTAACACTAACACTAACACTAACACTAACACTAACACTAACCCTAACCCTAACATTAACACTAACACTAACACTAACACTAACCCTAACCCTAACCCTAGCCCTAACACTAACATTAACACTAACACTAACACTAACACTAACACTAACACTAACATTAACACTAACACTAACGTTAACCCTAACCCTAGCCCTAACACTAACACTAACACTAACACTAACATTAACACTAACCCTAGCCCTAATACTAACACTAACACTAACCCTAGCCCTAACACTAACACTAACACTAACACTAACCCTAACCCTAGCCCTAACACTAACACTAACACTAACCCTAGCCCTAACACTAACACTAAC
This sequence comes from Eucyclogobius newberryi, assembly GCF_026437365.1. NCBI lineage: Eukaryota > Metazoa > Chordata > Actinopteri > Gobiiformes > Gobiidae > Eucyclogobius > Eucyclogobius newberryi. The sequence goes on along the minus strand of NW_027315939.1, from coordinate 15,125 downwards.
ACTAACACTAACATTAACACTAACACTAACCCTAACCCTAGCCGTAACACTAACACTAACCCTAGCCTAACACTAACACTAACACTAACCCTAACCCTAGCCCTAGCCCTAAAACTAACACTAACACTAACACTAACCCTAACCCTAACCCTAACCCTAACACTAACACTAACACTAACACTAACACTAACACTAAAACTAACACTAACACTAACACTAACACCAACACTAACCCTAACACTAACACTAACACTAACCCTAACACTAACACTAACCCTAACACTAACACTAACACTAACCCTAACCCTAACACTAACCCTAACACTAACACTAACACTAACCCTAACACTAACCCTAACACTAACACTAACCCTAACATTAACACTAACACTAACACTAACACTAACACTAACACTAACCCTAACACTAACACTAACACTAACACTAACCCTAACACTAACCCTAACACTAACACTAACACTAACCCTAGCCCTAACACTAACACTAACATTAACACTAACACTAACACTAACACTAACACTAACCCTAACCCTAACACTAACACTAACACTAACACTAACATTAACACTAACCCTAACCCTAACCCACTAACCCTAACCCTAGCCCTAACACTAACACTTACACTAACACTAACCCTAACACTAACACTAACACTAACCCTAACACTAACCCTAACACTAACCCTAACACTAACACTAACACTAACCCTAACACTAACCCTAACACTAACACTAACCCTAACATTAACACTAACACTAACACTAACCCTAGCCCTAACACTAACACTAACATTAACACTAACACTAACACTAACACTAACACTAACCCTAACCCTAGCCCTAACACTAACACTAACACTAACATTAACACTAACCCTAGCCCTAACACTAACACTAACATTAACACTAACCCTAACCCTAGCCCTAACACTAACACTAACACTAATCCTAGCCCTAACACTAACACTAACACTAACACTAACATTAACACTAACCCTAACCCTAACCCACTAACCCTAACCCTAGCCCTAACACTAGCAATAACACTAACACTAACACTAACCCTAACACTTACACTAACACTAACACTAACACTAACCCTAGCCCTAACCCTAACACTAACCCTAACACTAACACTAACACTAACACTTACACTAACACTAACACTAACCCTAGCCCTAACCCTAACCCTAACCCTAACCCTAACCCACTAACACTAACACTAACCCTAACACTAACACTAACACTAACACTAACACTAACCCTAACACTAACACTAACACTAACCCTAACCCTAACACTAACACTAACACTAACACTAACACTAACACTAACACTAACCCTAACCCTAACATTAACACTAACACTAACACTAACACTAACACTAACACTAACCCTAACCCTAGCCCTAACACTAACATTAACACTAACACTAACACTAACACTAACACTAACACTAACACTAACATTAACACTAACACTAACACTAACCCTAACCCTAGCCCTAACACTAACACTAACACTAACATTAACACTAACCCTAGCCCTAATACTAACACTAACACTAACCCTAGCCCTAACACTAACACTAACACTAACACTAACACTAACCCTAGCCCTAACACTAACACTAACATTAACACTAACACTAACACTAACACTAACACTAACCCTAACCCTAACACTAACACTAACACTAACACTAACATTAACACTAACCCTAACCCTAACCCACTAACCCTAACCCTAGCCCTAACACTAACACTAACACTAACACTAACCCTAACACTAACACTAACACTAACACTAACACTAACCCTAACACTAACCCTAACACTAACACTAACCCTAACACTAACCCTAACACTAACACTAACCCTAACATTAACACTAACACTAACACTAACACTAACACTAACACTAACACTAACCCTAACACTAACACTAACACTAACACTAACACTAACACTAACCCTAACACTAACCCTAACACTAACACTAACACTAACACTAACACTAACCCTAGCCCTAACACTAACACTAACATTAACACTAACACTAACACTAACACTAACACTAACACTAACCCTAACACTAACACTAACACTAACACTAACACTAACACTAACACTAACCCTAACACTAACCCTAACACAAACACTAACACTAACCCTAGCCCTAACACTAACACTAACATTAACACTAACACTAACACTAACACTAACCCTAACCCTAACACTAACACTAACACTAACACTAACATTAACACTAACCCTAACCCTAACCCACTAACCCTAACCCTAACCCTAGCCCTAGCCCTAACACTAACACTAACACTAATCCTAGCCCTAACACTAACACTAACACTAACACTAACATTAACACTAACCCTAACCCTAACCCACTAACCCTAACCCTAGCCCTAACACTAACACTAACACTAACACTAACACTAACACTAACACTAACACTAACACTAACCCTAACACTAACACTAACACTAACACTAAAACTAAAACTAACACTAACACTAAAACTAACACTAACACTAACACTAACACTAACCCTAACCCTAACACTAACACTAACACTAACCCTAACACTAACACTAACCTTAACACTAACCCTAACCCTAACACTAACACTAACACTAACCCTAACACTAACCCTAGCCCTAACACTAACACTAACACTAACATTAACACTAACACTAACACTAACCCTAACCCTAGCCCTAACACTAACATTAACACTAACCCTAGCCCTAACACTAACACTAACATTAACACTAACCCTAACCCTAGCCCTAACACTAACACTAACACTAACACTAATCCTAGCCCTAACACTAACACTAACACTAACACTAACATTAACACTAACCCTAACACTAACACTAACACTAACATTAACACTAACCCTAACCCTAACCCTAACCCTAACCCTAACACTAACCCTAACACTAACACTAACACTAACACTAACACTAACCCTAACACTAACACTAACACTAACACTAACCCTAACACTAACACTAACATTAACACTAACACTAACCCTAACCCTAGCCCTAACACTAACACTAACACTAACATTAACACTAAAACTAACACTAACCCTAACCCTAGCCCTAGCCCTAAAACTAACACTAACACTAACACTAACCCTAACCCTAACCCTAACCCTAAACCTAACCCTAACCCTAACCCTAACACTAACACTAACACTAAAACTAACACTAACACTAACACCAACACTAACCCTAACACTAACACTAACACTAACCCTAACACTAACACTAACCCTAACACTAACACTAACACTAACCCTAACACTAACCCTAACACTAACCCTAACACTAACACTAACACTAACCCTAACACTAACCCTAACACTAACACTAACCCTAACATTAACACTAACACTAACACTAACACTAACACTAACCCTAACACTAACACTAACCCTAACACTAACACTAACACTAACACTAACACTAACCCTAACACTAACCCTAACCCTAACACTAACACTAACCCTAGCCCTAACACTAACACTAACATTAACACTAACACTAACACTAACCCTAACCCTAGCCCTAACACTAACACTAACACTAACATTAACACTAACCCTAGCCCTAACACTAACACTAACATTAACACTAACCCTAACCCTAGCCCTAACACTAACACTAACACTAATCCTAGCCCTAACACTAACACTAACACTAACATTAACACTAACCCTAATCCTAACCCACTAACCCTAACCCTAGCCCTAACACTAGCAATAACACTAACACTAACACTAACACTAACACTAACACTAACCCTAACACTTACACTAACACTAACACTAACACTAACCCTAGCCCTAACCCTAACACTAACCCTAACAATAACACTAACACTAACACTAACACTAACACTAACACTAACCCTAACACTAACACTAACACTAACACTAACCCTAACCCTAACCCTAACACTTACACTAACACTAACACTAACCCTAGCCCTAACCCTAACCCTAACCCTAACCCACTAACACTAACACTAACACTAACCCTAACACTAACACTAACACTAACACTAACACTAACCCTAACACTAACACTAACACTAACCCTAACCCTAACACTAACACTAACACTAACACTAACACTAACCCTAACACTAACACTAACATTAACACTAACACTAACCCTAACCCTAGCCCTAACACTAACACTAACACTAATCCTAGCCCTAACACTAACACTAACACTAACATTAACACTAACCCTAACACTAACACTAACACTAACATTAACACTAACCCTAACCCTAACCCTAACCCTAACACTAACCCTAACACTAACACTAACACTAACACTAACACTAACCCTAACACTAACACTAACACTAACACTAACCCTAACACTAACACTAACATTAACACTAACACTAACCCTAACCCTAGCCCTAACACTAACACTAACACTAACATTAACACTAACACTAACACTAACCCTAACCCTAGCCCTAGCCCTAAAACTAACACTAACACTAACACTAACCCTAACCCTAACCCTAACCCTAAACCTAACCCTAACCCTAACCCTAACACTAACACTAACACTAAAACTAACACTAACACTAACACTAACACCAACACTAACCCTAACACTAACACTAACACTAACCCTAACACTAACACTAACCCTAACACTAACACTAACACTAACCCTAACACTAACCCTAACACTAACCCTAACACTAACACTAACACTAACCCTAACACTAACCCTAACACTAACACTAACCCTAACATTAACACTAACACTAACACTAACACTAACACTAACACTAACCCTAACACTAACACTAACCCTAACACTAACACTAACACTAACACTAACACTAACACTAACCCTAACACTAACCCTAACCCTAACACTAACACTAACCCTAGCCCTAACACTAACACTAACATTAACACTAACACTAACACTAACACTAACACTAACCCTAACCCTAGCCCTAACACTAACACTAACACTAACATTAACACTAACCCTAGCCCTAACACTAACACTAACATTAACACTAACCCTAACCCTAGCCCTAACACTAACACTAACACTAATCCTAGCCCTAACACTAACACTAACACTAACACTAACATTAACACTAACCCTAATCCTAACCCACTAACCCTAACCCTAGCCCTAACACTAGCAATAACACTAACACTAACACTAACACTAACACTAACCCTAACACTTACACTAACACTAACACTAACACTAACCCTAGCCCTAACCCTAACACTAACCCTAACAATAACACTAACACTAACACTAACACTAACACTAACACTAACCCTAACACTAACACTAACACTAACACTAACCCTAACCCTAACCCTAACACTTACACTAACACTAACACTAACCCTAGCCCTAACCCTAACCCTAACCCACTAACACTAACACTAACACTAACCCTAACACTAACACTAACACTAACACTAACCCTAACACTAACACTAACACTAACCCTAACCCTAACACTAACACTAACACTAACACTAACACTAACACTAACCCTAACCCTAGCCCTAACACTAACATTAACACTAACACTAACACTAACACTAACACTAACACTAACATTAACACTAACACTAACGTTAACCCTAACCCTAGCCCTAACACTAACACTAACACTAACATTAACACTAACCCTAGCCCTAATACTAACACTAACACTAACCCTAGCCCTAACACTAACACTAACACTAACACTAACCCTAACCCTAGCCCTAACACTAACACTAACACTAACCCTAGCCCTAACACTAACACTAACACTAACACTAACATTAACACTAACACTAACCCTAACCCTAGCCGTAACACTAACACTAACACTAACCCTAGCCTAACACTAACACTAACACTAACCCTAACCCTAGCCCTAGCCCTAAAACTAACACTAACACTAACACTAACCCTAACCCTAACCCTAACCCTAACACTAACACTAACACTAACACTAACACTAACACTAAAACTAACACTAACACTAACACTAACACCAACACTAACCCTAACACTAACACTAACACTAACCCTAACACTAACACTAACCCTAACACTAACACTAACACTAACCCTAACCCTAACACTAACCCTAACACTAACACTAACACTAACCCTAACACTAACCCTAACACTAACACTAACACTAACCCTAACATTAACACTAACACTAACACTAACACTAACACTAACCCTAACACTAACCCTAACACTAACACTAACACTAACCCTAGCCCTAACACTAACACTAACATTAACACTAACACTAACACTAACACTAACACTAACCCTAACCCTAACACTAACACTAACACTAACACTAACATTAACACTAACCCTAACCCTAACCCACTAACCCTAACCCTAGCCCTAACACTAACACTTACACTAACACTAACACTAACACTAACACTAACCCTAACACTAACCCTAACACTAACACTAACCCTAACATTAACACTAACACTAACACTAACCCTAGCCCTAACACTAACACTAACATTAACACTAACACTAACACTAACACTAACACTAACCCTAACCCTAGCCCTAACACTAACACTAACACTAACATTAACACTAACCCTAGCCCTAACACTAACACTAACATTAACACTAACCCTAACCCTAGCCCTAACACTAACACTAACACTAATCCTAGCCCTAACACTAACACTAACACTAACACTAACATTAACACTAACCCTAACCCTAACCCACTAACCCTAACCCTAGCCCTAACACTAGCAATAACACTAACACTAACACTAACACTAACCCTAACACTTACACTAACACTAACACTAACCCTAGCCCTAACCCTAACACTAACCCTAACACTAACACTAACACTAACACTAACACTAACACTAACACTAACACTAACACTAACCCTAACCCTAACCCTAACACTTACACTAACACTAACACTAACCCTAGCCCTAACCCTAACCCTAACCCTAACCCACTAACACTAACACTAACACTAACCCTAACACTAACACTAACACTAACACTAACCCTAACACTAACACTAACACTAACCCTAACCCTAACACTAACACTAACACTAACACTAACACTAACACTAACACTAACACTAACCCTAACCCTAACATTAACACTAACACTAACACTAACACTAACACTAACACTAACCCTAACCCTAGCCCTAACACTAACATTAACACTAACACTAACACTAACACTAACACTAACACTAACATTAACACTAACACTAACCCTAACCCTAGCCCTAACACTAACACTAACACTAACATTAACACTAACCCTAGCCCTAATACTAACACTAACACTAACCCTAGCCCTAACACTAACACTAACACTAACACTAACACTAACACTAACCCTAGCCCTAACACTAACACTAACATTAACACTAACACTAACACTAACACTAACACTAACACTAACCCTAACCCTAACACTAACACTAACACTAACACTAACATTAACACTAACCCTAACCCTAACCCACTAACCCTAACCCTAGCCCTAACACTAACACTAACACTAACACTAACCCTAACACTAACACTAACACTAACACTAACACTAACCCTAACACTAACCCTAACACTAACACTAACCCTAACACTAACCCTAACACTAACACTAACCCTAACATTAACACTAACACTAACACTAACACTAACACTAACACTAACACTAACCCTAACACTAACACTAACACTAACACTAACACTAACACTAACCCTAACACTAACCCTAACACTAACACTAACACTAACACTAACCCTAGCCCTAACACTAACACTAACATTAACACTAACACTAACACTAACCCTAACCCTAGCCCTAACACTAACACTAACATTAACACTAACCCTAGCCCTAACACTAACACTAACATTAACACTAACCCTAACCCTAGCCCTAACACTAACACTAACACTAATCCTAGCCCTAACACTAACACTAACACTAACACTAACATTAACACTAACCCTAACCCTAACCCACTAACCCTAACCCTAGCCCTAACACTAGCAATAACACTAACACTAACACTAACACTAACACTAACACTAACACTAACCCTAACACTTACACTAACACTAACACTAACACTAACCCTAGCCCTAACCCTAACACTAACCCTAACACTAACACTAACACTAACACTAACACTAACCCTAACACTAACACTAACACTAACACTAACCCTAACCCTAACCCTAACACTTACACTAACACTAACACTAACCCTAGCCCTAACCCTAACCCTAACCCACTAACACTAACACTAACCCTAACACTAACACTAACACTAACACTAACACTAACCCTAACACTAACACTAACACTAACCCTAACCCTAACACTAACACTAACACTAACACTAACACTAACCCTAACCCTAACATTAACACTAACACTAACACTAACACTAACACTAACCCTAACCCTAGCCCTAACACTAACATTAACACTAACACTAACACTAACACTAACACTAACACTAACATTAACACTAACACTAACCCTAACCCTAGCCCTAACACTAACACTAACACTAACATTAACACTAACCCTAGCCCTAATACTAACACTAACACTAACCCTAGCCCTAACACTAACACTAACACTAACACTAACCCTAACCCTAGCCCTAACACTAACACTAACACTAACCCTAGCCCTAACACTAACACTAACACTAACATTAACACTAACACTAACCCTAACCCTAGCCGTAACACTAACACTAACACTAACCCTAGCCTAACACTAACACTAACACTAACACTAACACTAACCCTAACCCTAACCCTAGCCCTAGCCCTAAAACTAACACTAACCCTAACCCTAACCCTAACACTAACACTAACACTAACACTAACACTAACACTAACACTAAAACTAACACTAACACTAACACTAACACCAACACCAACACTAACCCTAACACTAACACTAACACTAACCCTAACACTAACACTAACCCTAACACTAACACTAACACTAACCCTAACACTAACCCTAACACTAACCCTAACACTAACACTAACACTAACCCTAACACTAACCCTAACACTAACACTAACCCTAACATTAACACTAACACTAACACTAACACTAACACTAACCCTAACACTAACACTAACACTAACACTAACACTAACACTAACACTAACCCTAACACTAACCCTAACACAAACACTAACACTAACCCTAGCCCTAACACTAACACTAACATTAACACTAACACTAACACTAACACTAACCCTAACCCTAACACTAACACTAACACTAACACTAACATTAACACTAACCCTAACCCTAACCCACTAACCCTAACCCTAACCCTAGCCCTAGCCCTAACACTAACACTAACACTAATCCTAGCCCTAACACTAACTCTAACACTAACACTAACATTAACACTAACCCTAACCCTAACCCACTAACCCTAACCCTAGCCCTAACACTAACACTAACACTAACACTAACACTAACACTAACCCTAACACTAACACTAACACTAACACTAAAACTAAAACTAACACTAACACTAAAACTAACACTAACACTAACACTAACACTAACCCTAACCCTAACACTAACACTAACACTAACCCTAACACTAACACTAACCCTAACACTAACCCTAACCCTAACACTAACACTAACACTAACCCTAACACTAACCCTAGCCCTAACACTAACACTAACACTAACATTAACACTAACACTAACACTAACCCTAACCCTAGCCCTAACACTAACATTAACACTAACCCTAGCCCTAACACTAACACTAACATTAACACTAACCCTAACCCTAGCCCTAACACTAACACTAACACTAATCCTAGCCCTAACACTAACACTAACACTAACATTAACACTAACCCTAACACTAACACTAACACTAACATTAACACTAACCCTAACCCTAACCCTAACCCTAACACTAACCCTAACACTAACACTAACACTAACACTAACACTAACCCTAACACTAACACTAACACTAACACTAACCCTAACACTAACACTAACCCTAAGCCTAACCCTAACCCACTAACCCTAACCCTAGCCCTAGCCCTAACACTAACACTAACACTAACATTAACACTAACACTAACCCTAACCCTAACCCTAACCCTAGCCCTAACACTAACACTAACCCTAACCCTAACCCACTAACCCTAACCCTAACCCTAACACTAACACTAACACTAACCCTAACACTAACACTAACACTAACATTAACACTAACCCTAACCCTAACCCTAACCCTAACCCTAACCCTAACACTAACACTAACACTAACACTAACCCTAACACTAACACTAACACTAACACTAACACTAACCCTAACACTAACACTAACACTAACCCTAACCCTAACCCTAACCCACTAACCCTAACCCTAGCCCTAACACTAACACTAACATTAACACTAACACTAACACTAACACTAACCCTAACACTAACACTGACACTAACATTAACACTAACACTAACCCTAACCCTAGCCCTAACACTAACACTAACATTAACACTAACCCTAGCCCTAATACTAACACTAACCCTAACCCTAGCCCTAACACTAACACTAACATTAACATTAACACTAACCCTAACCCTAGCCCTAACACTAACACTAACACTAACCCTAACACTAACCCTAGCCCTAACACTAACACTAACACTAACACTAACCCTAACCCTAACCCTAGCCCTAACACTAACACTAACACTAACACTAACACTAACCCTAACACTAACACTAACACTAACACTAACACTAACACTAACACTAACCCTAACACTAACCCTAACACTAACACTAACACTAACCCTAGCCCTAACACTAACACTAACATTAACACTAACACTAACACTAACACTAACCCTAACCCTAACACTAACACTAACACTAACACTAACATTAACACTAACCCTAACCCTAACCCACTAACCCTAACCCTAACCCTAGCCCTAGCCCTAACACTAACACTAACACTAATCCTAGCCCTAACACTAACACTAACACTAACACTAACATTAACACTAACCCTAACCCTAACCCACTAACCCTAACCCTAGCCCTAACACTAACACTAACACTAACACTAACACTAACACTAACACTAACCCTAACACTAACACTAACACTAACACTAAAACTAAAACTAACACTAACACTAAAACTAACACTAACACTAACACTAACACTAACCCCAACCCTAACACTAACACTAACACTAACCCTAACACTAACACTAACCCTAGCCCTAACACTAACACTAACACTAACACTAACCCTAACCCTAACCCTAGCCCTAACACTAACACTAACACTAACACTAACACTAACACTAACACTAACACTAACATTAACACTAACACTAACACTAACATTAACACTAACACTAACCCTAACCCTAGCCCTAACACTAACACTAACACTAACACTAACCCTAGCCCTAACACTAACACTAACACTAACACTAACACTAACACTAACCCTAACACTAACACTAACACTAACCCTAACCCTAACCCACTAACCCTAACCCTAGCCCTAACACTAACACTAACACTAACATTAACACTAACACTAACACTAACCCTAACCCTAACCCTAGCCCTAACACTAACACTAACCCTAACCCTAACCCTAACCCACTAACCCTAACCCTAACCCTAACCCTAACACTAACACTAACATTAACACTAACACTAACACTAACCCTAACCCTAACCCTAGCCCTAACACTAACACTAACACTAACATTAACACTAACCCTTACACTAACACTAACACTAACACTAACATTAACACTAACCCTAACCCTAACCCACTAACCCTAACCCTAGCCCTAACACTAACACTAACACTAACACTAACATTAACACTAACACTAACACTAACATTAACACTAACACTAACCCTAACCCTAGCCCTAACACTAACACTAACATTAACACTAACACTAACCCTAACCCTAGCCCTAACACTAACACTAACCCTAACCCTAACCCTAACCCACTAACACTAACCCTAACCCTAACACTAACACTAACATTAACACTAACACTAACACTAACCCTAACCCTAACCCTAGCCCTAACACTAACATTAACACTAACCCTTACACTAACACTAACACTAAAATTAACACTAACCCTAACCCTAACCCACTAACCCTAACCCTAGCCCTAACACTAACACTAACACTAACACTAACACTAACATTAACACTAACACTAACACTAACCCTAACACTAACACTAACATTAACACTAACACTAACCCTAACCCTAGCCCTAACACTAACACTAACATTAACACTAACCCTAGCCCTAATACTAACACTAACACTAACCCTAACCCTAGCCCTAACACTAACACTAACATTAACATTAACATTAACACTAACCCTAACCCTAGCCCTAACACTAACACTAACACTAACCCTAACACTAACCCTATCCCTAACACTAACACTAACACTAACACTAACACTAACACTAACACTAACACTAACACTAACACTAACCCTAACCCTAACACTAACACTAACACTAACACTAACACTAACACTAACACTAACACTAACACTAACACTAACATTAACACTAACACTAACATTAACACTAACACTAACCCTAACCCTAGCCCTAACACTAACACTAACACTAACACTAACATTAACACTAACCCTAGCCCTAATACTAACACTAACACTAACCCTAACCCTAGCCCTAACACTAACACTAACACTAACACTAACACTAACCCTAACCCTAACCCTAACACTAACACTAACACTAACACTAACACTAACCCTAGCCCTAACACTAACACTAACACTAACATTAACACTAACACTAACCCTAACCCTAGCCGTAACACTAACACTAACACTAACCCTAGCCTAACACTAACACTAACACTAACACTAACCCTAACCCTAGCCCTAGCCCTAAAACTAACACTAACACTAACACTAACCCTAACCCTAACCCTAACACTAACACTAACACTAACACTAACACTAACACTAACCCTAACACTAACACTAACACTAACACTAAAACTAACACTAACACTAACACTAACACTAAAACTAACACTAACACTAACACTAACACTAACACTAACACTAACCCTAACACTAACACTAACCCTAACACTAACACTAACACTAACCCTAACACTAACCCTAACACTAACCCTAACACTAACACTAACACTAACACTAACCCTAACCCTAACACTAACCCTAACACTAACCCTAACACTAACACTAACCCTAACATTAACACTAACACTAACACTAACACTAACACTAACACTAACACTAACCCTAACGCGAACCCTAACACTAACACTAACACTAACACTAACCCTAGCCCTAACACTAACACTAACACTAACATTAACACTAACACTAACACTAACCCTAACCCTAGCCCTAACACTAACACTAACATTAACACTAACCCTAGCCCTAACACTAACACTAACATTAACACTAACCCTAACCCTAGCCCTAACACTAACACTAACACTAATCCTAGCCCTAACACTAACACTAACATTAACACTAACCCTAACCCTAACCCACTAACCCGAACCCTAGCCCTAACACTAACACTAACACTAACACTAACATTAACACTAACACTAACACTAACATTAACATTAACACTAACACTAACACTAACACTAACCCTAAACCTAACCCTAACACTAACACTAACACTAACACTAACACTAACACTAACACTAAAACTAACACTAACACTAACACTAAAACTAACACTAACCCTAACCCTAACACTAACCCTAACCCTAACATTAACACTAACACTAACACTAACACTAACACTAACCCTAACACTAACACTAACACTAACACTAACCCTAACCCTAACCCTAACACTAACACTAACCCTAACACTAACACTAACACTAACACTAACCCTAACCATAACCATAACACTAACACTAACACTAACACTAACACTAACACTAACACTAACACTAACACTAACACTAACACTAACCCTAACCCTAACCCTAACCCTAACCCTAACCCTAACACTAACACTAACACTAACACTAACACTAACACTAACACTAACACTAACCCTAACACTAACACTAACACTAACCCTAACACTAACACTAACCCTAACCCTAACCCTAACCCTAACCCACTAACACTAACACTAACACTAACACTAACACTAACACTAACCCTAACCCTAACCCTAACCCTAACACTAACACTAACACTAACCCTAACACTAACACTAACCCTAACACTAACACTAACACTAACATTAACACTAACACTAACCCTAGCCCTAATACTAACACTAACACTAACCCTAACCCTAGCCCTAACACTAACACTAACACTAACATTAACACTAACACTAACACTAACACTAACACTAACACTAACCCTAACACTAACCCTAACACTAACACTAACACTAACACTAACCCTAACCCTAACCCTAACCCTAACACTAACACTAACCCTAACACTAACACTAACACTAACACTAACCCTAACCATAACCATAACACTAACACTAACACTAACACTAACACTAACACTAACACTAACACTAACACTAACCCTAACCCTAACCCTAACCCTAACCCTAACACTAACACTAACACTAACACTAACACTAACCCTAACACTAACACTAACACTAACACTAACCCTAACACTAACACTAACACTAACCCTAACACTAACACTAACCCTAACCCTAACCCTAACCCACTAACACTAACACTAACACTAACACTAACACTAACCCTAACCCTAACACTAACACTAACACTAACCCTAACACTAACACTAACACTAACCCTAACACTAACACTAACACTAACATTAACACTAACACTAACCCTAGCCCTAATACTAACACTAACACTAACCCTAACCCTAGCCCTAACACTAACACTAACACTAACATTAACACTAACA